>NW_027167701.1:0-201214 GCF_040954835.1 Lepisosteus oculatus
AAAAGTTTCATCTTTCACCTCTTGGAAGGTAGGCCGGTCAGAGGTACAATATATGTCTTCATGTCTTCATCCTCCATGTTTGTAACTACAGGTTTCACAGTGTTGAGCTAAGACACAAAAACACCTACAAATGGCAGTTCCAAATGTATAAACCTGGGCTGAAAAAGTGTGTACAGTATATACTCTGTGTAGGTCTGATAAAAGTATTCGAGTCAAAGTGTCATATGGATACAAATTCTCATGATTTTGTATTGTGTGTTTTTTCTCTGTTCTGCTTTATTGAAAGAAATCAGATGCTCTTCCTGAAACTTACCTTAGCTGATTCTTCAGCTAAACCAGACAGACTTCTGAAATTCTCAAATATTATCAAATCTTGTTGGTGCAGAGGTGGTGGAGCCCATTACCAACAGACTCACAGCTGAAATTGCAGTGAAAAGGGCTTCTACCAAATATTAACATGTGGGTGAAAATGTATACAATTGTAATATTTCCTTTTTTCCCATTGAAAGTATAAAATATGTGGTGTGAGATAGAGGTCCTCATTTAATTGCATGAAACTCTGGCACTGGCGCAACAAACTGAACAAAGTTCAAGGGGGTATACGCTTTCTGTAGACACTTTATTTCCTCTTTTTCCATACTCTAAGAAATGATTTGGGAAACCTGTGGGACACTGGAGGTCATTATACATGAGCCTCTTTCTGCACCTTTTAAGCCATTGAAACCTAGTTGCCTTGTTACAAGGTCTAATATTACAGTAGGTGTGGTTTCCGTCTCCTAATTTCTGAGAATGATCAAATTGGGGAATAAGTTGTAGGGAATACCACTCTTGCACTTCTAAGAAAAGACTATCTCAAATGAAACTCGCTATAGAAAGACATCTTGTTGAAAAATTCTTTATTTTTTGTCATTTCTAAAGAAAAAACATTCATCAAGTCCTTCACAAATGTTTTGTTTGTGACTTTCTCTGTTGTTCCCTTTCACACTCAACTGAACTATGTGTTATGTCTTGTAAACGTAATCAAACATTTCACTTAGGTGTGTGGGTTAACACAAACCCATATTGTATGAAACATTCAGTTTTTCATTCAAGTTTTTTCTAACAATTGCATCCATGCTAGGACTACAGTAAACAACACTTTTTACTAAAGTAAATCAAATTGTTCATTAAACAAGACACATTGTTTTAAATGTATGCAATACGACGACACTAAAAACAACACTGAAACTTTTCATTGAAATACTGGACGAGATTGTGCATATTCAATGGATTTCTCCTGGTGCTTTTTTTCATCAGTCTTTTCATATTCTTGTTCTCTACTCAGGTGTCTCCTGTTCCTTTGGTGATGTCTGCTGTACACACATGGTATCATACACTTGAGCAAAGTGTGATACCACCGTTTGTTCTTCTCCTAAAATAAAGATGAACATTGACAAAAGTCAGAAGCACTCTTTTCTTTGACAGACGAACAAAACAATGCAAGAATAACCATACTCTCTGTTCCTTACTCATTTCTACCTACCTGTTTGACCACTTTGTCTGCTTCAGTCAGGACAGGGTGCTGGGGCTGACTCTGAGCAATCTGAGAAGAGCTCTCTGTGATCTTCTCCCCTACAGTGGCTACATTGTACTCTGTTTGAAATCCAGGTATCGCCTCCGGTAAGTTCCTCGGTCCTTTTTGGGACTTGAAAGGGTAGAATCATTTTGTGACTACATTTCCTTGTCATGCACTGATATGTTCTGGTTTGTGTTCGATTACTGCAAGCGTTCAAGTACTTTCTTTTTGTTCTAGATTGGCAGTGTTTGAGATGGTAGGAACTTGTCATATTCTCAACTCTGAATGCTCTGTAAACATACTATTTTAGCAATTCTTAGAAATCTGAAAGCAGTGTTACCTGTATCAGTTTTTGTCTTGGTAGTAGTATTGCAGCTCCAACATCAGCACTTAAATAATGGTTTGTGATGTTACTTGTCCTTGGAGTTAGTATACTCCTGAGAAGTCAAGAGAAATCTTATGTAAGCATTAATTATGTTTCACTTTTGAAAGCAAAGTACGTGTCAAGTACTTTGAAGGCATTTGTTGATACTTTTAAGCACTTTCGTTGATTATTATTATCCTTCAATTAGTTATTACAAGTCCAACATTCTCTACATGATCTCACTCCATATTCAGAATGTGGGAATACAATTGTTTTAAGGAAATGCCACTGAATAGATAGTAGCTGCACTCTACAAAGATGAATTTGCTAATTAATCAGTCAGGGACACAGCTTATACTTCAGTAGTCTTAGATCATGTAATGATGATTATTGTACTTTATAACTAGCAAAATCCCCATATCCTGTTCATTGCCCCTTTTTCAGTTATGTGGATTGACTTATCCCTGAAGTGGTTAATTCTCACCTTGACATCTCATAGAACAACTGAATCTCTACCAAGGGTGAATGTGTCCTTCCTCTTAATGTCTAAAAGAAAAGGTTAAAATTCATTGAAGCAAAATGCAACAACCCAAAATGTTGGGGAGGTCGTTTCCACAGTTATTTCATATGACAGTGCTTGGAGTGAAACTACATGACCATGGTGAAGAAGAAAAAACACTTTACCTTGTTCCTCCTGACTGATGTCCTTATGCGTATTTTGCACAGTTGAGCGTTTTGTGTCTTGTCGTCTGTGTAGGCAACAGCCCTCTTCCCTGGGATAGAACTAGATGATATTTAGACACGTTAATTTGACTTCTCCATTGCTCACATTGATGTGGATATGATTATAATGCTCTGTTTTGTGGGCTTCCCAAGAAAACAATAAATCCCTTACTACTTGTTCGAAATGCAGTAGCACAGATCCTAACAAATACAAGAAAGAGAATATCATTCCTGTTTTGAAAAAACTTCACTGGTCACCTGTATTATCTAGGATAAATTTGAAAGTTCTTTTACTTGTTTTTAAAGCTTTAAGCGACCTAGCACGTCTGTACCTTACTGAATGTCTGTCTTCATATGTTCCTATACGTGACCTGAGATCTGCACATACTGGCCTACTGCAAATACCACATGTGAAATGCAGAAAGAGTGGAGAGGCTGCTTTTTGTTTTTATGCTTCTAAATTATGAAACTCACTTCCACTTTTTATTAGGCAGTCAAGCTCGGTACATTGTTTTAAAAAAACATTTGAAAATGTTGCTTTAAGTTAAAGTGGTTCTTTGTTCTTTCTATTTCTGTTTCTTTTTTTAGTTCTCTTTAATTGTTCTTATTTTATTACGACTTTCCTAATTTTTATTTATTTAATTGACATGTATGTTGCTTTACTGTATTGCTGTATTTTCCTTTAGAACTGAAAGTATATCTCTCAATTTTAATATTTTATTTTTACGCTTGGTTTTTAAAGCACCAAAGCACTATTTGTATGAAAGGTGCTCTATAGATAAAGTTTATTATTATTATTTTTAATATTATTATTATACTTTGTTACATTTTTGGTTAGGACAAAGATTCTAGTAGAGGTGGCCTCTTTTACCCCGTTCCAAAAAATTGGAAAACTACCTTCAGAATACACTGACAATGACCATCTACTGTCTCCTCTAACTGTGTATTGTCATCATGCATATCTTGTGTATTATTTATTGTAGTTGGTTTTGTCATTCTGTAAAGAAGCCACCTTTCAAGGCACTATATAAAATAATGTTTGTTATTATTATTTACATTTTTCATCGTTAAATCTGGCGAAGAGTCTTAAGAGAATATCAAAGAACACGTTGCTCTTACCTTTCCATTCCAAGAAATGCCCTCAGCTCGGATTGCAGAGATTGACCTCTCTGTCTCAAATTCTGAGAAACATAGACTCGATTGAAAAATGACCATTTCCTAAGATTCACATAACATCACCAGTCAACATTTGCCACTTGACATCAATAGAAACCATAGAGTACATGACATTTCCAATCAGTTTTCTTTCAAGGTACAATACCAATCGCCTTGCCAGAAGAGTTATACTGCGGTAGATAAATATTACAAATGTCAGATACACGCAGAGTTGTTTGGATTATATTCATTATATTTCTTGGAGTGACAGAGCTAAAGAGAAAACAATACTTACCTTTATCTCTGCAGACAGGATCGCAAGGGATTCCCTTATACTGGGTTCCTATGTAAGAAATAATACATTATTCAAAAAACATGATATTTCTCTGTCCATTGGCAGCATGATTGTTTATCATTACAGTTTTAGTTAGCTTTAATTTTGTAAACCCCAAGTAAACATAGTTTGTGCCTTTCTCTGAACTTTTTGGCATTTCAATTCAGTTGTTTGTAAGCTTATTTTACAGTTGCTAGGTTGATGAAGTTCCTGAACTGTGCAGTATTTCTTTTGGGTTTGGTGCGAATCATATTCTAGCGGTTGGGGGAAAAAAGCACAGGTGCCATCCCACCATTAAACCCTGAAACTTACCTTAGCCGATTCTTCAACTAAACCAGACATGTTAACTAAGTGTTACAGTATGTTTCAAAGTGTGTATTTTAGCAAACACAACTGAAGTTCTGTTGTCTCCTTGGAGACACCTGGAACTGGTGTGATGCTGGTTCTATGACATCATTCGTTCTAAATGTAAATGCAGGTATTGGCACAACATAGTAAATTGATGTAAAGTTATGGATCCATTTATGATTTTCACTCAGTTTGAAAGAGTTCCTGTCGTGTGGTTAAACTTTGTGTTACGGAGGGTTAACTGGGGTTCTGGCTACTAGTTAGGCTTGGTCATTCAGTCATCTGGTTCATGAAATAGGAAGCTAAGAGATCTGTGTTTTAGTTTTACTGTTTGTTTTTGTTCCATAGAATAAGAAATGTTTCATTAATATTAGTAATAGAGTAGCTGTTTCTCTAAACAGTGTGTGTCAGTTTGCACTGCAGGTGTGCCAGGTAGAGACCATTTAAGAACCCAAAAATATGCTGTCATTTACTGCCGTGGCTAATTTCTGTTAACCTTGTCTCTCACTCACTTTGATGAGCAAAATGTTCATACATAAAGCATACATTTCTGATTGGTCAGAAGAAGCTTCTTAACATATAAGGTATAAAGAAAGTCAGAAAGTTAGGCACTTAGGTCAGCCTTAGGCAGTTAACCAAGACCATAATCCGATAAGAAGCTATTCCCTTTCATGTTGCTAAATCACATGTAGGATACATGAGTTACACCTCCACTTAAGAGACCTTAAAGAGACCTTGGCCAGCCAGGAGTGTAGAAAACCGTAAAACAGTTCTTGAGGACCTAATTGTTAACTCTTAACAGGCAAAGGTTCCTTCAGTCCTATGAGAAATATTTTAGAATTGAACTAAAGTGTGTTTCCGATACAGGAGCATATGTCTGTCAGGGCCTGTTGGAGAGGCCCTGGATGAGAACCCCTGGCTGCAGTTCCACATCCCCCTGAAAGTAAATAGAGCCATAAGCACGGAGCTAAGGACACTGCTCCAGGACATGCTGGCTGTCGATCCTGACCAGCGACCAGAAGCCATCCAGCAGAAGAAGCAAGTCAGGCAAGCCATGGCACGAGAGAAAACATCTTTGTAGTGACTGATAGCAAGATGTCCGTGACCAAGGGCAATTCGTCTGAGTAAAGTCTGATTTCATTTTTATGTCCCGAAAGGCCACTGCCTTTGTGCTGTAGATTTCTGATTTAGACGGGCATTTCTATGGACAACTTTGACTTTTCTGTGGGTCCGATGAAAATAAGTTTTTTAACTTATTCTTTGTTACAGTTTTCGAAAGTTTAAAGACATTCACTGAGTTGACGATAAAGGAAAAGTTTCATCTTTCACCTCTTGGAAGGTAGGCCGGTCAGAGGTACAATATATGTCTTCATGTCTTCATCCTCCATGTTTGTAACTACAGGTTTCACAGTGTTGAGCTAAGACACAAAAACACCTACAAATGGGTGGGTAGCTGCGTCAGCATGCGTAGGCTGCAAAGGAACAAGTAATAGGTTTATTCCATGCTGATTATTCCAGCATGGAATAAACCTATTACTTGTTCCTTAACACCTACAAATGGCAGATCCAAATGTATAAACCTGGGCTGAAAAAGTGTGTACGGTATATACTCTGTGTAGGTCTGATAAAAGTATTCGAGTCAAAGTGTCATATGGATACAAATTCTCATGATTTTGTATTGTGTGTTTTTTCTCTGTTCTGCTTTATTGAAAGAAATCAGATGCTCTTCCTGAAACTTACCTTAGCTGATTCTTCAGCTAAACCAGACAGACTTCTGAAATTCTCAAATATTATCAAATCTTGTTGGTGCAGAGGTGGTGGAGCCCATTACCAACAGACTCACAGCTGAAATTGCTGTGAAAAGGGCTTCTACCAAATATTAACATGTGGGTGAAAATGTATACAATTGTAATATTTCCTTTTTTCCCTTTGAAAGTATAACATATGTGGTGTGAGAAAGAGGTCCTCATTTAATTGCATGAAACTCTGGCACTGGCGCAACAAACTGAACAAAGTTCAAGGGGGTATACGCTTTCTGTAGACACTTTATTTCCTCTTTTTCCATACTCTAAGAAATGATTTGGGAAACCTGTGGGACACTGGAGGTCATTATACATGAGCCTCTTTCTGCACCTTTTAAGCCATTGAAACCTAGTTGCCTTGTTACAAGGTCTAATATTACAGTAGGTGTGGTTTCTGTCTCCTAATTTCTGAGAATGATCAAATTGGGGAATAAGTTGTAGGGAATACCACTCTTGCACTTCTAAGAAAAGACTATCTCAAATGAAACTCGCTATAGAAAGACATCTTGTTGAAAAATTCTTTATTTTTTGTCATTTCTAAAGAAAAAACATTCAAGTCCTTCACAAATGTTTTGTTTGTGACTTTCTCTGTTGTTCCCTTTCACACTCAACTGAACTATGTGTTATGTCTTGTAAACGTAATCAAACATTTCACTTAGGTGTGTGGGTTAACACAAACCCATATTGTATGAAACATTCAGTTTTTCATTCAAGTTTTTTCTAACAATTGCATCCATGCTAGGACTACAGTAAACAACACTTTTTACTAAAGTAAATGAAATTGTTCATTAAACAAGACACATTGTTTTAAATGTATGCAATACGATGACACTAAAAACAACACTGAAACTTTTCATTGAAATACTGGACGAGATTGTGCATATTCAATGGATTTCTCCTGGTGCTTTTTTTCATCAGTCTTTTCATATTCTTGTTCTCTACTCAGGTGTCTCCTGTTCCTTTGGTGATGTCTGCTGTACACACATGGTATCATACACTTGAGCAAAGTGTGATACCACCGTTTGTTCTTCTCCTAAAATAAAGATGAACATTGACAAAAGTCAGAAGCACTCTTTTCTTTGACAGACGAACAAAACAATGCAAGAATAACCATACTCTCTGTTCCTTACTCATTTCTACCTACCTGTTTGACCACTTTGTCTGCTTCAGTCAGGACAGGGTGCTGGGGCTGACTCTGAGCAATCTGAGAAGAGCTCTCTGTGATCTTCTCCCCTACAGTGGCTACATTGTACTCTGTTTGAAATCCAGGTATCGCCTCCGGTAAGTTCCTCGGTCCTTTTTGGGACTTGAAAGGGTAGAATCATTTTGTGACTACATTTCCTTGTCATGCACTGATATGTTCTGGTTTGTGTTCCATTACTGTAGGCGTTCAAGTACTTTCTTTTTGTTCTAGATTGGCAGTGTTTGAGATGGTAGGAACTTGTCATATTCTCAACTCTGAATGCTCTGTAAACATACTATTTTAGCAATTCTTAGAAATCTGAAAGCAGTGTTACCTGTATCATTTTTTGTCTTGGTAGTAGTATTGCAGCTCCAACATCAGCACTTAAATAATGGTTTGTGATGTTACTTGTCCTTGGAGTTAGTATACTCCTGAGAAGTCAAGAGAAATCTTACGTAAGCATTAATTATGTTTCACTTTTGAAAGCAAAGTACGTGTCAAGTACTTTGAAGGCATTTGTTGATACTTTTAAGCACTTTCGTTGATTATTATTATCCTTCAATTAGTTATTACAAGTCCAACATTCTCTACATGATCTCACTCCATATTCAGAATGTGGGAATACAATTGTTTTAAGGAAATGCCACTGAATAGATAGTAGCTGCACTCTACAAAGATGAATTTGCTAATTAATCAGTCAGGGACACAGCTTATACTTCAGTAGTCTTAGATCATGTAATGATGATTATTGTACTTTATAACTAGCAAAATCCCCATATCCTGTTCATTGCCCCTTTTTCAGTTATGTGGATTGACTTATCCCTGAAGTGGTTAATTCTCACCTTGACATCTCATAGAACAACTGAATCTCTACCAAGGGTGAATGTGTCCTTCCTCTTAATGTCTAAAAGAAAAGGTTAAAATTCATTGAAGCAAAATGCAACAACCCAAAACGTTGGGGAGGTCGTTTCCACAGTTATTTCATATGACAGTGCTTGGAGTGAAACTACATGACCATGGTGAAGAAGAAAAAACACTTTACCTTGTTCCTCCTGACTGATGTCCTTATGCGTGTTTTGCACAGTTGAGCGTTTTGTGTCTTGTCGTCTGTGTAGGCAACAGCCCTCTTCCCTGGGATAGAACTAGATGATATTTAGACACGTTAATTTGACTTCTCCATTGCTCACATTGATGTGGATATGATTATAATGCTCTGTTTTGTGGGCTTCCCAAGAAAACAATAAATCCCTTACTACTTGTTCGAAATGCAGTAGCACAGATCCTAACAAATACAAGAAAGAGAATATCATTCCTGTTTTGAAAAAACTTCACTGGTCACCTGTATTATCTAGGATAAATTTGAAAGTTCTTTTACTTGTTTTTAAAGCTTTAAGCGACCTAGCACGTCTGTACCTTACTTAATGTCTGTCATCATATGTTCCTATACGTGACCCGAGATCTGCACATACTGGCCTACTGCAAATACCACATGTGAAATGCAGAAAGAGTGGAGAGGCTGCTTTTTGTTTTTATGCTTCTAAATTACGAAACTCACTTCCACTTTTTATTAGGCAGTCAAGCTCGGTACATTGTTTTAAAAAACATTTGAAAATGTTGCTTTTAGTTAAAGTGGTTCTTTTTTCTTTCTATTTCTGTTTCTTTTTTTAGTTCTCTTTAATTGTTCTTATTTTATTACGACTTTCCTAATTTTTATTTATTTAATTGACATGTATGTTGCTTTACTGTATTGCTGTATTTTCCTTTACAACTGAAAGTATATCTCTCAATTTTAATATTTTATTTTTACGCTTGGTTTTTAAAGCACCAAAGCACTATTTGTATGAAAGGTGCTCTATAGATAAAGTTTATTATTATTCTTTTTAATATTATTATTATTATACTTTGTTACATTTTTGGTTAGGACAAAGATTCTAGTAGAGGTGGCCTCTTTTACCCCGTTCCAAAAAATTGGAAAACTACCTTCAGAATACACTGACAATGACCATCTACTGTCTCCTCTAACTGTGTATTGTCATCATGCATATCTTGTGTATTATTTATTGTAGTTGGTTTTGTCATTCTGTAAAGAAGCCACCTTTCAAGGCACTATATAAAATAATGTTTGTTATTATTATTTACATTTTTCATCGTTAAATCTGGCGAAGAGTCTTAAGAGAATATCAAAGAACACGTTGCTCTTACCTTTCCATTCCAAGAAATGCCCTCAGCTCGGATTGCAGAGATTGACCTCTCTGTCTCAAATTCTGAGAAACATAGACTCGATTGAAAAATGACCATTTCCTAAGATTCACATAACATCACCAGTCAACATTTGCCACTTGACATCAATAGAAACCATAGAGTACATGACATTTCCAATCAGTTTTCTTTCAAGGTACAATACCAATCGCCTTGCCAGAAGAGTTATACTGCGGTAGATAAATATTACAAATGTCAGATACACGCAGAGTTGTTTGGATTACTATGAAAAGATTGGCAAATATATTTATGTTCATTATATTTCTTGGAGTGACAGAGCTAAAGAGAAAACAATACTTACCTTTATCTCTGCAGACAGGATCGCAAGGGATTCCCTTATACTGGGTTCCTATGTAAGAAATAATACATTATTCAAAAAACATGATATTTCTCTGTCCATTGGCAGCATGATTGTTTTTCATTACAGTTTTAGTTAGCTTTAATTTTGTAAACCCCAAGTAAACATAGTTTGTGCCTTTCTCTGAACTTTTTGGCATTTCAATTCAGTTGTTTGTAAGCTTATTTTACAGTTGCTAGGTTGATGAAGTTCCTGAACTGTGCAGTATTTCTTTTGGGTTTGGTGCGAATCATATTCTAGCGGTTGGGGGAAAAAAGCACAGGTGCCATCCCACCATTAAACCCTGAAACTTACCTTAGCCGATTCTTCAACTAAACCAGACATGTTAACTAAGTGTTACAGTATGTTTCAAAGTGTGTATTTTAGCAAACACAACTGAAGTTCTGTTGTCTCCTTGGAGACACCTGGAACTGGTGTGATGCTGGTTCTATGACATCATTCGTTCTAAATGTAAATGCAGGTATTGGCACAACATAGTAAATTGATGTAAAGTTATGGATCCATTTATGATTTTCACTCAGTTTGAAAGAGTTCCTGTCGTGTGGTTCAACTTTGTGTTACGGAGGGTTAACTGGGGTTCTGGCTACTAGTTAGGCTTGGTCATTCAGTCATCTGGTTCATGAAATAGGAAGCTAAGAGATCTGTGTTTTAGTTTTACTGTTTGTTTTTGTTCCATAGAATAAGAAATGTTTCATTAATATTAGTAATAGAGTAGCTGTTTCTCTAAACAGTGTGTGTCAGTTTGCACTGCAGGTGTGCCAGGTAGAGACCATTTAAGAACCCAAAAATATGCTGTCATTTACTGCCGTGGCTAATTTCTGTTAACCTTGTCTCTCACTCACTTTGATGAGCAAAATGTTCATACATAAAGCATACATTTCTGATTGGTCAGAAGAAGCTTCTTAACATATAAGGTATAAAGAAAGTCAGAAAGTTAGGCACTTAGGTCAGCCTTAGGCAGTTAACCAAGACCATAATCCGATAAGAAGCTATTCCCTTTCATGTTGCTAAATCACATGTAGGATACATGAGTTACACCTCCACTTAAGAGACCTTAAAGAGACCTTGGCCAGCCAGGAGTGTAGAAAACCGTAAAACAGTTCTTGAGGACCTAATTGTTAACTCTTAACAGGCAAAGGTTCCTTCAGTCCTATGAGAAATATTTTAGAATTGAACTAAAGTGTGTTTCCGATACAGGAGCATATGTCTGTCAGGGCCTGTTGGAGAGGCCCTGGATGAGAACCCCTGGCTGCAGTTCCACATCCCCCTGAAAGTAAATAGAGCCATAAGCACTGAGCTAAGGACACTGCTCCAGGACATGCTGGCTGTCGATCCTGACCAGCGACCAGAAGCCATCCAGCAGAAGAAGCAAGTCAGGCAAGCCATGGCACGAGAGAAAACATCTTTGTAGTGACTGATAGCAAGATGTCCGTGACCAAGGGCAATTCGTCCGAGTAAAGTCTGATTTCATTTTTATGTCCCGAAAGGCCACTGCCTTTGTGCTGTAGATTTCTGATTTAGACGGGCATTTCTATGCACAACTTTGACTTTTCTGTGGGTCCAATGAAAATAAGTGTTTTAACTTATTCTTTGTTACAGTTTTCGAAAGTTTAAAGACATTCACTGAGTTGACGATAAAGGAAAAGTTTCATCTTTCACCTCTTGGAAGGTAGGCCGGTCAGAGGTACAATATATGTCTTCATGTCTTCATCCTCCATGTTTGTAACTACAGGTTTCACAGTGTTGAGCTAAGACACAAAAACACCTACAAATGGGTGGGTAGCTGCGTCAGCATGCGTAGGCTGCAAAGGAACAAGTAATAGGTTTATTCCATGCTGATTATTCCAGCATGGAATAAACCTATTACTTGTTCCTTAACACCTACAAATGGCAGATCCAAATGTATAAACCTGGGCTGAAAAAGTGTGTACGGTATATACTCTGTGTAGGTCTGATAAAAGTATTCGAGTCAAAGTGTCATATGGATACAAATTCTCATGATTTTGTATTGTGTGTTTTTTCTCTGTTCTGCTTTATTGAAAGAAATCAGATGCTCTTCCTGAAACTTACCTTAGCTGATTCTTCAGCTAAACCAGACAGACTTCTGAAATTCTCAAATATTATCAAATCTTGTTGGTGCAGAGGTGGTGGAGCCCATTACCAACAGACTCACAGCTGAAATTGCTGTGAAAAGGGCTTCTACCAAATATTAACATGTGGGTGAAAATCTATACAATTGTAATATTTCCTTTTTTCCCTTTGAAAGTATAACATATGTGGTGTGAGAAAGAGGTCCTCATTTAATTGCATGAAACTCTGGCACTGGCGCAACAAACTGAACAAAGTTCAAGGGGGTATACGCTTTCTGTAGACACTTTATTTCCTCTTTTTCCATACTCTAAGAAATGATTTGGGAAACCTGTGGGACACTGGAGGTCATTATACATGAGCCTCTTTCTGCACCTTTTAAGCCATTGAAACCTAGTTGCCTTGTTACAAGGTCTAATATTACAGTAGGTGTGGTTTCCGTCTCCTAATTTCTGAGAATGATCAAATTGGGGAATAAGTTGTAGGGAATAACACTCTTGCACTTCTAAGAAAAGACTATCTCAAATGAAACTCGCTATAGAAAGACATCTTGTTGAAAAATTCTTTATTTTTTGTCATTTCTAAAGAAAAAACATTCAAGTCCTTCACAAATGTTTTGTTTGTGACTTTCTCTGTTGTTCCCTTTCACACTCAACTGAACTATGTGTTATGTCTTGTAAACGTAATCAAACATTTCACTTAGGTGTGTGGGTTAACACAAACCCATATTGTATGAAACATTCAGTTTTTCATTCAAGTTTTTTCTAACAATTGCATCCATGCTAGGACTACAGTAAACAACACTTTTTACTAAAGTAAATCAAATTGTTCATTAAACAAGACACATTGTTTTAAATGTATGCAATACGACGACACTAAAAACAACACTGAAACTTTTCATTGAAATACTGTACGAGATTGTGCATATTCAATGGATTTCTCCTGGTGCTTTTTTTCATCAGTCTTTTCATATTCTTGTTCTCTACTCAGGTGTCTCCTGTTCCTTTGGTGATGTCTGCTGTACACACATGGTATCATACACTTGAGCAAAGTGTGATACCACCGTTTGTTCTTCTCCTAAAATAAAGATGAACATTGACAAAAGTCAGAAGCACTCTTTTCTTTGACAGACGAACAAAACAATGCAAGAATAACCATACTCTCTGTTCCTTACTCATTTCTACCTGCCTGTTTGACCACTTTGTCTGTTTCAGTCAGGACAGGGTGCTGGGGCTGACTCTGAGCAATCTGAGAAGAGCTCTCTGTGATCTTCTCCCCTACAGTGGCTACATTGTACTCTGTTTGAAATCCAGGTATCGCCTCCGGTAAGTTCCTCGGTCCTTTTTGGGACTTGAAAGGGTAGAATCATTTTGTGACTACATTTCCTTGTCATGCACTGATATGTTCTGGTTTGTGTTCCATTACTGTAGGCGTTCAAGTACTTTCTTTTTGTTCTAGATTGGCAGTGTTTGAGATGGTAGGAACTTGTCATATTCTCAACTTATTTTCTCTATGAGACTCTGAATGCTCTGTAAACATACTATTTTAGCAATTCTTAGAAATCTGAAAGCAGTGTTACCTGTATCATTTTTTGTCTTGGTAGTAGTATTGCAGCTCCAACATCAGCACTTAAATAATGGTTTGTGATGTTACTTGTCCTTGGAGTTAGTATACTCCTGAGAAGTCAAGAGAAATCTTACGTAAGCATTAATTATGTTTCACTTTTGAAAGCAAAGTACGTGTCAAGTACTTTGAAGGCATTTGTTGATACTTTTAAGCACTTTCGTTGATTATTATTATCCTTCAATTAGTTATTACAAGTCCAACATTCTCTACATGATCTCACTCCATATTTAGAATGTGGGAATACAGTTGTTTTAAGGAAATGCCACTGAATAGATAGTAGCTGCACTCTACAAAGATGAATTTGCTAATTAATCAGTCAGGGACACAGCTTATACTTCAGTAGTCTTCGATCATTTAATGATGATTATTGTACTTTATAACTAGCAAAATCCCCATATCCTGTTCATTGCCCCTTTTTCAGTCATGTGGATTGACTTATGCCTGAAGTGGTTAATTCTCACCTTGACATCTCATAGAACAACTGAATCTCTACCAAGGGTGAATGTGTCCTTCCTCTTAATGTCTAAAAGAAAAGGTTAAAATTCATTGAAGCAAAATGCAACAACCCAAAATGTTGGGGAGGTCGTTTCCACAGTTATTTCATATGACAGTGCTTGGAGTGAAACTACATGACCATGGTGAAGAAGTAAAAACACTTTACCCTGTTCCTCCTGACTGATGTCCTTATGCGTGTTTTGCACAGTTGAGCGTTTTGTGTCTTGTCGTCTGTGTAGGCAACAGCCCTCTTCCCTGGGATAGAACTAGATGATATTTAGACACGTTAATTTGACTTCTCCATTGCTCACATTGATGTGGATATGATTTTATTGCTCTGTTTTGTGAGCTTCCCAAGAAAACAATAAATCCCTTACTACTTGTTCGAAATGCAGTAGCACAGATCCTAACAAATACAAGAAAGAGAATATCATTCCTGTTTTGAAAAAACTTCACTGGTCACCTGTATTATCGAGGATAAATTTGAAAGTTCTTTTACTTGTTTTTAAAGCTTTAAGCGACCTAGCATGTCTGTACCTTACTGAATGTCTGTCTTCATATGTTCCTATACGTGACCTGAGATCTGCACATACTGGCCTACTGCAAATACCACATGTGAAATGCAGAAAGAGTGGAGAGGCTGCTTTTTGTTTTTATGCTTCCAAATTATGAAACTCACTTCCACTTTTTATTAGGCAGTCAAGCTCGGTACATTGTTTTAAAAAACATTTGAAAATGTTGCTTTTAGTTAAAGTGGTTCTTTGTTCTTTCTATTTCTGTTTCTTTTTTTAGTTCTTTTTAATTGTTCTTATTTTATTACGACTTTCCTAATTTTTATTTATTTAATTGACATGTATGTTGCTTTACTGTATTGCTGTATTTTCCTTTACAACTGAAAGTATATCTCTCAATTTTAATATTTTATTTTTACGCTTGGTTTTTAATACACCAAAGCACTATTTGTATGAAAGGTGCTCTATAGATAAAGTTTATTATTATTATTTTTAATATTATTATTATACTTTGTTACATTTTTGGTTAGGACAAAGATTCTAGTAGAGGTGGCCTCTTTTACCCCGTTCCAAAAAATTGGAAAACTACCTTCAGAATACACTGACAATGACCATCTACTGTCTCCTCTAACTGTGTATTGTCATCATGCATATCTTGTGTATTATTTATTGTAGTTGGTTTTGTCATTCTGTAAAGAAGCCACCTTTCAAGGCACTATATAAAATAATGTTTGTTATTATTATTTACATTTTTCATCGTTAAATCTGGCGAAGAGTCTTAAGAGAATATCAAAGAACACGTTGCTCTTACCTTTCCATTCCAAGAAATGCCCTCAGCTCGGATTGCAGAGATTGACCTCTCTGTCTCAAATTCTGAGAAACATAGACTCGATTGAAAAATGACCATTTCCTAAGATTCACATAACATCACCAGTCAACATTTGCCACTTGACATCAATAGAAACCATAGAGTACATGACATTTCCAATCAGTTTTCTTTCAAGGTACAATACCAATCGCCTTGCCAGAAGAGTTATACTGCGGTAGATAAATATTACAAATGTCAGATACACGCAGAGTTGTTTGGATTATATTCATTATATTTCTTGGAGTGACAGAGCTAAAGAGAAAACAATACTTACCTTTATCTCTGCAGACAGGATCGCAAGGGATTCCCTTATACTGGGTTCCTATGTAACAAATAATACATTATTCAAAAAACATGATATTTCTCTGTCCATTGGCAGCATGATTGTTTATCATTACAGTTTTAGTTAGCTTTAATTTTGTAAACCCCAAGTAAACATAGTTTGTGCCTTTCTCTGAACTTTTTGGCATTTAAATTCAGTTGTTTGTAAGCTTATTTTACAGTTGCCAGGTTGATGAAGTTCCTGAACTGTGCAGTATTTCTTTTGGGTTTGGTGCGAATCATATTCTAGCGGTTGGGGGAAAAAAGCACAGGTGCCATCCCACCATTAAACCCTGAAACTTACCTTAGCCGATTCTTCAACTAAACCAGACATGTTAACTAAGTGTTACAGTATGTTTCAAAGTGTGTATTTTAGCAAACACAACTGAAGTTCTGTTGTCTCCTTGGAGACACCTGGAACTGGTGTGATGCTGGTTCTATGACATCATTCGTTCTAAATGTAAATGCAGGTATTGGCACAACATAGTAAATTGATGTAAAGTTATGGATCCATTTATGATTTTCACTCAGTTTGAAAGAGTTCCTGTCGTGTGGTTCAACTTTGTGTTACGGAGGGTTAACTGGGGTTCTGGCTACTAGTTAGGCTTGGTCATTCAGTCATCTGGTTCATGAAATAGGAAGCTAAGAGATCTGTGTTTTAGTTTTACTGTTTGTTTTTGTTCCATAGAATAAGAAATGTTTCATTAATATTAGTAATAGAGTAGCTGTTTCTCTAAACAGTGTGTGTCAGTTTGCACTGCAGGTGTGCCAGGTAGAGACCATTTAAGAACCCAAAAATATGCTGTCATTTACTGCCGTGGCTAATTTCTGTTAACCTTGTCTCTCACTCACTTTGATGAGCAAAATGTTCATACATAAAGCATACATTTCTGATTGGTCAGAAGAAGCTTCTTAACATATAAGGTATAAAGAAAGTCAGAAAGTTAGGCACTTAGGTCAGCCTTAGGCAGTTAACCAAGACCATAATCCGATAAGAAGCTATTCCCTTTCATGTTGCTAAATCACATGTAGGATACATGAGTTACACCTCCACTTAAGAGACCTTAAAGAGACCTTGGCCAGCCAGGAGTGTAGAAAACCGTAAAACAGTTCTGGAGGACCTAATTGTTAACTCTTAACAGGCAAAGGTTCCTTCAGTCCTATGAGAAATATTTTAGAATTGAACTAAAGTGTGTTTCCGATACAGGAGCATATGTCTGTCAGGGCCTGTTGGAGAGGCCCTGGATGAGAACCCCTGGCTGCAGTTCCACATCCCCCTGAAAGTAAATAGAGCCATAAGCACTGAGCTAAGGACACTGCTCCAGGACATGCTGGCTGTCGATCCTGACCAGCGACCAGAAGCCATCCAGCAGAAGAAGCAAGTCAGGCAAGCCATGGCACGAGAGAAAACATCTTTGTAGTGACTGATAGCAAGATGTCCGTGACCAAGGGCAATTCGTCCGAGTAAAGTCTGATTTCATTTTTATGTCCCGAAAGGCCACTGCCTTTGTGCTGTAGATTTCTGATTTAGACGGGCATTTCTATGGACAACTTTGACTTTTCTGTGGGTCCAATGAAAATAAGTGTTTTAACTTATTCTTTGTTACAGTTTTCGAAAGTTTAAAGACATTCACTGAGTTGACGATAAAGGAAAAGTTTCATCTTTCACCTCTTGGAAGGTAGGCCGGTCAGAGGTACAATATATGTCTTCATGTCTTCATCCTCCATGTTTGTAACTACAGGTTTCACAGTGTTGAGCTAAGACACAAAAACACCTACAAATGGCAGTTCCAAATGTATAAACCTGGGCTGAAAAAGTGTGTACAGTATATACTCTGTGTAGGTCTGATAAAAGTATTCGAGTCAAAGTGTCATATGGATACAAATTCTCATGATTTTGTATTGTGTGTTTTTTCTCTGTTCTGCTTTATTGAAAGAAATCAGATGCTCTTCCTGAAACTTACCTTAGCTGATTCTTCAGCTAAACCAGACAGACTTCTGAAATTCTCAAATATTATCAAATCTTGTTGGTGCAGAGGTGGTGGAGCCCATTACCAACAGACTCACAGCTGAAATTGCTGTGAAAAGGGCTTCTACCAAATATTAACATGTGGGTGAAAATGTAAACAATTGTAATATTTCCTTTTTTCCCATTGAAAGTATAACATATGTGGTGTGAGAAAGAGGTCCTCATTTCTCATTGAAACTCTGGCACTGGCGCAACAAACTGAACAAAGTTCAAGGGGGTATACGCTTTCTGTAGACACTTTATTTCCTCTTTTTCCATACTCTAAGAAATGATTTGGGAAACCTGTGGGACACTGGAGGTCATTATACATGAGCCTCTTTCTGCACCTTTTAAACCATTGAAACCTAGTTGCCTTGTTACAAGGTCTAATATTACAGTAGGTGTGGTTTCCGTCTCCTAATTTCTGAGAATGATCAAATCGGGGAATAAGTTGTAGGGAATACCACTCTTGCACTTCTAAGAAAAGACTATCTCAAATGAAACTCGCTATAGAAAGACATCTTGTTGAAAAATTCTTTATTTTTTGTCATTTCTAAAGAAAAAACATTCAAGTCCTTCACAAATGTTTTGTTTGTGACTTTCTCTGTTGTTCCCTTTCACACTCAACTGAACTATGTGTTATGTCTTGTAAACGTAATCAAACATTTCACTTAGGTGTGTGGGTTAACACAAACCCATATTGTATGAAACATTCAGTTTTTCATTCAAGTTTTTTCTAACAATTGCATCCATGCTAGGACTACAGTAAACAACACTTTTTACTAAAGTAAATGAAATTGTTCATTAAACAAGACACATTGTTTTAAATGTATGCAATACGACGACACTAAAAACAACACTGAAACTTTTCATTGAAATACTGGACGAGATTGTGCATATTCAATGGATTTCTCCTGGTGCTTTTTTTCATCAGTCTTTTCATATTCTTGTTCTCTACTCAGGTGTCTCCTGTTCCTTTGGTGATGTCTGCTGTACACACATGGTATCATACACTTGAGCAAAGTGTGATACCACCGTTTGTTCTTCTCCTAAAATAAAGATGAACATTGACAAACGTCAGAAGCACTCTTTTCTTTGACAGACGAACAAAACAATGCAAGAATAACCATACTCTCTGTTCCTTACTCATTTCTACCTGCCTGTTTGACCACGTTGTCTGTTTCAGTCAGGACAGGGTGCTGGGGCTGACTCTGAGCAATCTGAGAAGAGCTCTCTGTGATCTTCTCCCCTACAGTGGCTACATTGTACTCTGTTTGAAATCCAGGTATCGCCTCCGGTAAGTTCCTCGGTCCTTTTTGGGACTTGAAAGGGTAGAATCATTTTGTGACTACATTTCCTTGTCATGCACTGATATGTTCTGGTTTGTGTTCCATTACTGTAGGCGTTCAAGTACTTTCTTTTTGTTCTAGATTGGCAGTGTTTGAGATGGTAGGAACTTGTCATATTCTCAACTTATTTTCTCTATGAGACTCTGAATGCTCTGTAAACATACTATTTTAGCAATTCTTAGAAATCTGAAAGCAGTGTTACCTGTATCATTTTTTGTCTTGGTAGTAGTATTGCAGCTCCAACATCAGCACTTAAATAATGGTTTGTGATGTTACTTGTCCTTGGAGTTAGTATACTCCTGAGAAGTCAAGAGAAATCTTACGTAAGCATTAATTATGTTTCACTTTTGAAAGCAAAGTACGTGTCAAGTACTTTGAAGGCATTTGTTGATACTTTTAAGCACTTTCGTTGATTATTATTATCCTTCAATTAGTTATTACAAGTCCAACATTCTCTACATGATCTCACTCCATATTTAGAATGTGGGAATACAGTTGTTTTAAGGAAATGCCACTGAATAGATAGTAGCTGCACTCTACAAAGATGAATTTGCTAATTAATCAGTCAGGGACACAGCTTATACTTCAGTAGTCTTAGATCATGTAATGATGATTATTGTACTTTATAACTAGCAAAATCCCCATATCCTGTTCATTGCCCCTTTTTCAGTCATGTGGATTGACTTATCCCTGAAGTGGTTAATTCTCACCTTGACATCTCATAGAACAACTGAATCTCTACCAAGGGTGAATGTGTCCTTCCTCTTAATGTCTAAAAGAAAAGGTTAAAATTCATTGAAGCAAAATGCAACAACCCAAAATGTTGGGGAGGTCGTTTCCACAGTTATTTCATATGACAGTGCTTGGAGTGAAACTACATGACCATGGTGAAGAAGTAAAAACACTTTACCCTGTTCCTCCTGACTGATGTCCTTATGCGTGTTTTGCACAGTTGAGCGTTTTGTGTCTTGTCGTCTGTGTAGGCAACAGCCCTCTTCCCTGGGATAGAACTAGATGATATTTAGACACGTTAATTTGACTTCTCCATTGCTCACATTGATGTGGATATGATTTTATTGCTCTGTTTTGTGAGCTTCCCAAGAAAACAATAAATCCCTTACTACTTGTTCGAAATGCAGTAGCACAGATCCTAACAAATACAAGAAAGAGAATATCATTCCTGTTTTGAAAAAACTTCACTGGTCACCTGTATTATCGAGGATAAATTTGAAAGTTCTTTTACTTGTTTTTAAAGCTTTAAGCGACCTAGGACGTCTGTACCTTACTGAATGTCTGTCTTCATATGTTCCTATACGTGACCTGAGATCTGCACATACTGGCCTACTGCAAATACCACATGTGAAATGCAGAAAGAGTGGAGAGGCTGCTTTTTGTTTTTATGCTTCTAAATTATGAAACTCACTTCCACTTTTTATTAGGCAGTCAAGCTCGGTACATTGTTTTAAAAAACATTTGAAAATGTTGCTTTTAGTTAAAGTGGTTCTTTGTTCTTTCTATTTCTGTTTCTTTTTTTAGTTCTCTTTAATTGTTCTTATTTTATTACGACTTTCCTAATTTTTATTTATTTAATTGACATGTATGTTGCTTTACTGTATTGCTGTATTTTCCTTTACAACTGAAAGTATATCTCTCAATTTTAATATTTTATTTTTACGTTTGGTTTTTAAAGCACCAAAGCACTATTTGTATGAAAGGTGCTCTATAGATAAAGTTTATCATTATTATTTTTAATATTATTATTATACTTTGTTACATTTTTGGTTAGGACAAAGATTCTAGTAGAGGTGGCCTCTTTTACCCCGTTCCAAAAAATTGGAAAACTACCTTCAGAGTACACTGACAATGACCATCTACTGTCTCCTCTAACTGTGTATTGTCATCATGCATATCTTGTGTATTATTTATTGTAGTTGGTTTTGTCATTCTGTAAAGAAGCCACCTTTCAAGGCACTATATCAAATAATGTTTGTTATTATTATTTACATTTTTCATCGTAAAATCTGGCGAAGAGTCTTAAGAGAAATCAAAGAACACGTTGCTCTTACCTTTCCATTCCAAGAAATGCCCTCAGCTCGGATTGCAGAGATTGACCTCTCTGTCTCAAATTCTGAGAAACATAGACTCGATTGAAAAATGACCATTTCCTAAGATTCACATAACATCACCAGTCAACATTTGCCACTTGACATTGAAGAATGATGTGAAGACGGGGGTTTGAATTTAATCCTTTCTGTAGGGGGTTTAGACTTCTATGTCACAAGCTGGGGTTTATGGCAGGAAAGGGGGTTAACTGATAAGGACTGCAGATGCAAGCTAGGAACCCCCCTGGGTGTAATCTTAAACTGACCATTTGTCCAGAACATCGTAAACTGGCCAAATACCATGAACCCCCCTCTTTACCATCAGACCAAGTGACGTCAGAAACGGAGAAGAAAACACTATATAACCCAAAAGTTTGTAACAGTACGGCTAACAATACTTCGGTTTTGTTGTTTCTTGCGGGAAACAAGACTTCGGCTTTATTGTTCCTTGCATGCAATAAACTCATTTGTTTTACTTCATCTCGGGATCAAGAACCTTATTTCTTCTGTTACAACAGTCCCCTACAAGTCTGATGTGCCCTACCGCTGAGCAATTTCCATATGAGAATAGCCAGAGTGGAAACCCTCAGCTGGTGCCCTGTGAACTGTGTCACAGGAAGTTTGCTGTAGAGAGGTTGGAGAAACACAGCAAGATCTGCAAGAAGCTTCAGAATTCAAAGAGGAAGGTTTTTGACTCTTTCAAGCACAGGGCCAAGGGAACAGAACTGGAGACATACATCCATAAAAAGAAGGTTAAACCGCCAATCGTGGTAAGGGCTATCCTTAAACTCTTTCCAAGCTTCCCTTGTTTTCTCCTAGAGTCAGACTCAGCTTATAAATCAATGTAAACAATAAATAAGTGTTTTATGAAGTACTCTTCTGAAAAACTGCCGCAAAGGCACATTTGCCAGACAGAATAAATGGGTCTTAGTGACTTCTGAATTCTGTTGTAAAAATCTACATGAGATATCAAGCAAATAGCACTCACGGGAAACAAAACCATAACTAAATTGTACTCTCTACCCAATGACATGAAAGGTAGGCCCAGAAAGCTAAGTTATTACTGTATTGATATTTTCTTGCCTTGTGAATGGTTTGCGACCAGACTGTGTACGCAGTGCTAGTCTGGACTTTTTCTGGAAGCTGTTTCATTGGTTTCATTTCCTGTTCCCAGCTGAGAAAGAACAACTGGAGGCAGAAGCAGGAGGATTTCATTCGGAGCATCAAATAGGCCAGGGAGGTGCAGCAGGTGATCACGCAAGGAGGGAAGGTTGTGAACCTGCCCCAGCCCCCCGCGAATCCAAACCCCGACTACGTGCCCTGCCCTCACTGCGGCCGGCGCTTTGCCCCCAGGCCGGCACAGAGGCACATCCCCAAGTGTCAGCACATCAGGAGCCGCCCTCCTCCTCCTCCTCACAGATGAAAACTGATGTGAAGAAGAGTAAAAGAGTCATGATCTTGGCTCACGACTCACGTCCTGCTTTTTCTTTTTAGAAATATATTTAGCACAGTTCATCCGTATGATGATAAAAAAAATGTTACCTTGTTTTAATAAAATGATTTTTTTTGGGTGGACTGGTGTTTGCGTAACTGTGGTTATTTCAGTTTTTTTCCCTTGCGAAAATGTGTGTCGACCGTGAAAATAAATTTCAAGCTGTTCTTATCATTCATACACCTTGACCTCCTAAAAATAATTGTTCAACCTGGAACGTACAATTAGCAGGCAATAGAACAGGTCACATTGGCCTTGGAACCATCAAAAAGTAGTATTCACACATTCTCTGCATCAATTTTCCTTTAAAACAACTGAAAAAGCAAGGTAAAGTGTAATTGATTTTTTTAATGAAAGTTATTTGATTTAATTTATTTAATTTTCATAATATTTGAAATATGTTGGGATTAATGTGACTCAATATTATCTGCAGCTCTTACACTCCAGGCACCTGATAAAGTGGAACGCAGTGTCTTTGCCTTACATGGCGCTCAGCTCTTCCTCAATCCCAGCAGAAGCAGCAGCCTCCGGGTCCTGCCTCATGCACAGCTTAAAATGCAACACCGAGTAATACAACAAACAACAGGGAAAACCATTCACGATCAGACACATCCGTTGATTGCTGGCTCTCAGTAAAGGGACATTGCTGTGGTCCACGCATGAATCTGTTTTCTAAGTGCCTTATCCAATACAGTGTTGAGGCCAGTTTTCCCAGAAGCCATCTAAAGGGGAACACACAATAACTTGTAAAACCTCCAATTTACATCACAAAATAGACTACATTTCAAGGTTAAAGAATTACCATGTTCTGCGATTCAGAACGAGGCAGCAAAACTTCCTGTAATCTGATGTGGCCCTGTGACATTGTAAAGGAGCAGGCTTGTGAATACATCTCGTTTAATCCAATGGAAATATTGCTCTCAACTTTTTTACGTTTTTGCCAATAAATAATATTACATTGTTAACTCTGCATAAAGAACCTTGGAATGGAACGTTTTTTGCAGTGAAATGTTTGCTGCATAACCTATACCTTTTCTCTCCTACATCACATTGCATTAGTCATTACAGTGATTAGTGAGCAGGAAGGGCTGCATCACATCGCAATTTGTGTGGAACTTGAATGCGAATTTGTTACAACATGGCGTAACTTACAGTACTTTCACAAAATTCATGATTTTGTGCTCAATTTTGAGTTTGTAAAGTTTTTCTATAATGTCAATGATTTTATTTTGTGACTGAAATTAAATACTTTTGTGTCTGCAAAATTGGGACTGTAGTTCCACCTTAACCTACTAGTACTGTATGTCTTTGGACTGTGGGAAGAAACTGGAGCACCTGGAAGAAATCCACACAAATGAAGGGAGAACATACAATTCCATCCAGACTGCACCCCAGGAATCGAACCCAGGACCCCAGCTCTGAACCACAGTGCCACCTCATTGCTATAGTCACTATAATTAATGTCAAAACTCATTTGCAAATGAGCAGCCTGGGATCCAAAAGGATCAAGACAAGGATCCAAACAAAGCACTATCCCAAAGCTTGGCTTTGTACAGTATATCATACAGGGCTTGATGCAGAAGGCAGATAATCTAAGTCCATGCAATAATTGCTAAGGGAAAGTGACTTTGTGTTTTTGGAGGGAAGTCACTCAACATGGAGCTGTGTTAGTGAAATGATTGTTCTGATGTACGGCTGATGTCCAAACACTGAAAACATGATTATGTATGCAATCGCACTCCTGAGCTCCATTGGGTATGGTTAAAATAACTTTTTATAGTTCATCACATTCAAAGTGTGTGTACCTGATGAAAGTGTAACACGCATTTGGAGGAGTTATTCAGGATTTTCTTTCATTCAACTATTTCAAGACCCATTATTTCAGATGTTGTAGTATACGTGAATAATGAAAGACCTTCATATTACACAATGAAGGAATGACTTCGCAGGTGTGAAGAATAAAAGATTATTTCAGCTCACTTTGGGGAGTTTCACAATGGCCCTCCTTAAAGAAATGTGGGTTTGATTAAAGGAGTGAAGAAAAAGCACTGAATAATATTTGCTTCTGTAAACGTAATCATCTCAAAATATGGTTGAAGAAATTGAAGAAGGTTAAACATAATCCAAAACGTATAAGGTCAATTTAAGTACAACCAGAATTCTAGTGTTTATGCAGTGCATCTGTGGGTTGATATGAAATACGGCCGTTCTTAAACTAAACAAGGTTATCGAGAGCATATTCCGAGTACGGCTGTGGCCAGTTGTACTGTGAACTGCGAGGACCGTATCTAATCCTGAACTGGCTGTGCGAATACCGTCCTCTGCTGGCAGAAGGAATCGATTACAACGCCACTGTATTGGCGATTAGTCCTATTGCTAGAATATTGAAACAACAAGGAGTCCGCGGAGTCAAGCAATGCTGAATGAACAAGTACCTGAATTTCAATAGGATTTTGTGTATTGATTACAAATAGGTGTGAAATTCTCATGTACAGTGGTATTCATGGATTCCTTACAAAAGCAGCCGTTGTTATGATACTTTCGTAATCTGAATATAAATCTGTTATCTACTTGAAACTGCAATTATCGAATAGATTAATGTCTTTGAAATGCTTCATTAACTGGGCAGTTTCCATGTTTGGAAATGTTTTTATTTTGATTGCTGATTGCTAGATACTGTATGTTTAATAGGCATGCTGTTAATATTTTCTACAAGAGCCATATAAGACAGTTATGCTGTAGTAAGTTCTATATAAGTTATATTTTGTTCTGAGGTCAATTTGAATCTCATACTAAATTACTGGTGTCCTTTTATCTGAGAAACACTACCTGATTGATCACCTGATGCCTAGAAATTAGCATGCACAGTAGCCCAGCGTTTAGCATTGCTAGCTCACAGTGCTGAGGCCCTGGGTACACTTCTGGACCTTGGGTGCTATCTGTATGGAGCTTGTATGTTCTCCCCATGTTTGCATGAGTTTGCTTTGGGTGCTCCGGCTTCCTCCCACAGTTCAAAGAACTACTGGTAGGTTTATTGGCTTCTGGGATAATTGGGGAGTGTCTGTGTCTTCCCTGCATTGGACTACCATCCAGTCCCAGGTATCTCCTGCTTATTACTTTCTGAGGCTCTGGCTCCCCCATGCCCCGCGACCCCCTGACCCCCTGACCCTGAATTGGATGAAGCGGTTAGAAAATGGGTGGTTTCTGTTATGCTCTGGTCATGCTCTGCCATAGCAACAACTTGTAAAAAATGCAGATGCTAGGATTTAACTCAAAGAAGGAGCTCAGATCACTGTGTTGGCATCACTGTACAGGTGTCCGGTGTGTTTTAGAACATATGTTAGAATCTTATTTACTAACTTCTAGACTTTTTACCCCCCATATCAGTCTGCAGGTGCACAGTGGTCTGTGGACACCCTCCTTGCTCTGTCGTAAAACAGGAAATAAAAAGCAACTGGTTTTGACTTTAATGCACTGAGACTGTGGAACTCACAGAACTCTCTTGTCAGAAAGGCAGCTTCTAACAGCTTTTAAGTGAAGACTAAGAACACTTTTCTATTTTATTAAAATAGATTATATATGTTTTGTTTAAATATATGTTATAAATGTTAAAACGACAGCTCGTATAAGCTTGTATTTTTACCTTTCGATCATTTTTAGAATTGCTTTGAGTTGCTTTTACCATGATAAACAGTACAAAATATGAGGTGTTGAACTTGTCAAAAGTTTTAAAGCGCTTTATGACGTAAAGTGTGATGACAGTCCTTGGCGGTCTATGTAACAATTCTTCTTGAAGTAGGTCATCGGGCCAACAGTATATAAACATTACAGCTCAAGTGCTTTTGTATCTGAACGCTTTTAGGTAAGTAATTTAGCAGCTGCGGTATTAATCGTGATTTTAATGGCAAATTCAATTGCAGGTAAAATAAAAATGGCGGATAACTTTCTTTCTAGCTTCGTGAAGCGGTCGCGCCACATTATACATATATACCATAATAAGAAACATAATATGTACAGTAGAATTTTTCACCTTAAGCTGGCGCCCTTGTATTTGATTAGAAACTTGCATAATTTCTTAACTTGACCCCATTATCTTAAAAAAAACGGCCAGGCCAAGACCAAAGCATGAAGGCTGCGAGGATCGGGGGACTCTCATTTTTGGTCACAGAGTACAGTAGTAGATCAGTAACCTTTGTTTATCGTGATAACCTTTAATTATTTTCCAGTACTTTTTTAAATGATAAAACACATTGTCTCGCCAGTTTTGCTAAAGATACGGTTTTAGTGTTTACGCATAAATTTGTAAGCCGTAGGTTTAAATCTCGTGTTCTTATTTGCCGCATTTTCATCGTAAGAGAGGCGCTCGTTTGCGATTAAAATGAATCTGTGCCGGCTCCGAACATTAAAAAAACTATATCTACACTGCAAATACATCCCAATCTTACTATCAACACGTTTTAAGAGCGCTCTCCTTTCCACCGGTATACAAGCTAAGAGAGAAATATTGGAAATCCCATCTGAAGTAGCCCTCGTCTCAGCTTCGGAGCTGTGAGTGATGGGAATCATAATTAAAAGGGGTACAGTTACTTTGAAAATGTGTATGTGATACTTAAATTTAAATAAAATAAAAAGATAAATTATATAACACAGACTGCTTATCAATGTCCATGTGTTTAAGACGTATGAATCGGTTTTAAAACAGGCACACCCCTTTACTTCTCACAAATCCAACTGGAGTCTCAGTCCGTCGTCGCGATGAATTAGGAGCTCAGATGTAGGCTAAGTGATTGCAATTTACTTATTTAAAAGAACCACTTCAAATCAAAAGAGAGACATTTTGTAATGGTAGTTATCGTATTATACAGTATACGTAATTGAAGATATACAGTACATAAAGGGTATGAAAAGGTGTGAGCTTTTTCTGTATATTTAATATTTTATCTGACCCATTTGTAGAAACCGCCTACTCAGATTTAGTTAAGTGGTCTGCCACCATAAAGACAGAAAAATATAATGACACCCTGTTACATTAACTGTAAAATAAACGCCGTAACTGCGGCCATATGAAAATTTGGATAAAGATTATACAAACATCCTAAGGAGCTCTATGACATATGAGCGTTGTAATAATGGTTGGTGACCTGACGTAACAGTGCTCCCTGAATTACGTGATCTGTATATACCCAAATACAGGTATATCACCTAGGGAGATGCAGTCAAACATTGCATTGCTATCGTCGTGGTGAACTATTTCTCCGCTGTTTAAAACTTGTTTGGTAAGTGTCATCAAATATGCTTGTCAATTTGTAGCGAAATCGATATACTGTATCATAATCCTTCAGCTATCTATAATGTAGTGAAACGGCTAATTAATATTGATAAATTCCCTTATTCACAATGACTTTTGCTCAAACCCCTGTTGCATAATGGGTTAATTTTATATAAAAAACATTTATATCATAGATATAATACAAGCTTTGAAATGAAATAGTACATTTCCAGGTTTCAGTTAAACATTTTTAAAAAAGCTCATGACTTTAAGCATTCTGAACATTGAGAATGTTATTTGGGAAACAAATGTTTATTATAATGTTTATGTTTAGGATCTGTCTCCTACTGAGTCAGCATGCAGCATTCAACACCATTAGGTTTAATATTAAAAAGTTGTGTATTTCCTGAATTGTTTTTTTTATTATTTTCTATTAGACCATACTAGACTGTGCAGGATATTATTTATTTGCCATTTTTGCTTTTTCCAGATACCTGGGAAACAAAGCTCATATCTCATTTGCCAATGAAGCCCAGTCCTAAGCCTGGTGCTCTGTCCCCCTCCCCGAAGGACACAGACTCGAATCGACCCGCGCCCTTAAGGTGACAGGATCTGATCTCCACGTACTGCCCGTCTCCCAAGATACAGCTTCTGAAGGACACCTTCCAAGAGAAACTGATGCAGGAAAAGGAGAAAAAAATGATCGCCATGTACAATTGGCGGCAGGAAACAGCTCTACAGAAGATGAGAAAATCTTTCCAATATGTCAAATACGCTGCGGAGAAGAAGACGGGGAACAGCTATCGCTTCCAAGCCCAACAGGGCCCCGAGAAGAACATTGTGGGGTATGATCGGTCTTACCCCCTGAAGCCTATGGGTAACAGGAAAGTCTCCGGCCCTGGTGAGGTTCCGGCTGTGGACCGCCCGGAAGCACAGAGTGATTCCTTGTTTGCCCCCACCCCGCCTCAGGATGGTCATGAGAGGCCCTGCGAGAGGCCGGGCAGGAGGGGCTCAAGAGTACGCAAACCTAAGGACAGGACTGTCCTCCCCATGGTGGCGACCCCTCCAGGGCAATGCCCTTCTCATGCCAATGGGAAGGAACACTTTCAGTTGCAAGAGGAGCTACGAAAAGTGGCCGAGGCAGAGGCCGCGCTGAAGGAAGAGCATCGCCGGAGGGAGGCCAGTCTGCAGGATGTGATGCACCAGAAGGAGGCCATGATGAAGGACGAGATTCGCCAGAAGGAGGCCATGATGCAGGCGAAGCTCTTTAGAGCTCAGGAGGAGCTGAGGATGGTTCAGAGAGAGATGGAAGACTCCAGAGAGGTGGCCGGAAGGGAAAATAGAGGACTCCTGACCCGAAGGAAGACACTCCAGGCGAGGCAGAGCGAGCTTCGCCCCAGAGGACCGTGGGCCAACCACTGCTCTAAGGCCGTGCCTCTTCTGACCTGTAGAATGGAGAAGCAAAAAGCCTTCACTCCAAGGAAAGCCCTTCCTTTCAAAGGAGACAACCTTGATTATGGTTCTCCAATGGAAGACGGCGGATGCGCAGAATCGCACTTTCCCTCTGCGCTTTCCCATCAGGAGAGACGTCAAGTGAGCCCTTACAGCCGTGGGCTAGAAGACGTCCCCTGTGGAAGGAGAAAGTACCTCAAGAAAGCAAGGCTCCCTGAAAGTGACGTGTCAGCGGCACAGGCTGCGCAGGCCCACTTCAGAAATAACACCGCATGTCTGGATGAACAAACTCTGTCAGTGGAAAACAGATATTTGTCCCCTACAAGTCTGATGTGCCCTATCGCTGAGCAATTTCCATATGAGAATAGCCAGAGTGGAAACCCTCAGCTGGTGCCCTGTGAACTGTGTCACAGGAAGTTTGCTGTAGAGAGGTTGGAGAAACACAGCAAGATCTGCAAGAAGCTTCAGAATTCAAAGAGGAAGGTTTTTGACTCTTTCAAGCACAGGGCCAAGGGAACAGAACTGGAGACATACATCCATAAGAAGAAGGTTAGACCGCCAATCGTGGTAAGGGCTATCCTTAAACTCTTTCCAAGCTTCCCTTGTTTTCTCCTAGAGTCAGACTCAGCTTATAAATCAATGTAAACAATAAATAAGTGTTTTATGAAGTACTCTTCTGAAAAACTGCCGCAAAGGCACATTTACCAGACAGAATAAATGGGTCTTAGTGACCTCTGAATTCTGTTGTAAAAATCTACATGAGATATCAAGCAAATAGCACTCACGGGAAACAAAACCATAACTAAATTGTACTCTCTACCCAATGACATGAAAGGTAGGCCCAGAAAGCTACGTTATTACTGTATTGATATTTTCTTGCCTTGTGAATGGTTTGCGACCAGACTGTGTACGCAGTGCTAGTCTGGACTTTTTCTGGAAGCTGTTTCATTGGTTTCATTTCCTGTTCCCAGCTGAGAAAGAACAACTGGAGGCAGAAGCACGAGGATTTCATTCGGAGCATCAAATAGGCCAGGGAGTGCACCTTGCAGGTGATCACGCAAGGAGGGAAGGTTGTGAACCTGCCCCAGCCCCCCGCGAATCCAAACCCCGACTACGTGCCCTGCCCTCACTGCGGCCGGCGCTTTGCCCCCAGGCCGGCACAGAGGCACATCCCCAAGTGTCAGCACATCAGGAGCCGCCCCCCTCCTCCTCCTCACAGATGAAAACTGATGTGAAGAAGAGTAAAAGAGTCATGATCTTGGCTCACGACTCACGTCCTGCTTTTTCTTTTTAGAAATATATTTAGCACAGTTCATCCGTATGATGATAAAAAAAATGTTACCTTGTTTTAATAAAATGATTTTTTTTTGGTGGACTGGTGTTTGCGTAACTGTGGTTATTTCAGTTTTTTCCCTTGCGAAAATGTGTGTCGACCGTGAAAATAAATTTCAAGCTGTTCTTATCATTCATACACCTTGACCTCCTAAAAATAATTGTTCAACCTGGAACGTACAATTAGCAGGCAATAGAACAGGTGACATTGGCCTTGGAACCATCAAAAAGCAGTATTCACACATTCTCGGCATCAATTTTCCTTAAAAACAACTGAAAAAGCAAGGTAAAGAGTGATTGATTTTTTTAATGAAAGTTATTTGATTTAATTTATTTAATTTTCATAATATTTGAAATATGTTGGGATTAATGTGACTCAATATTATCTGCAGCTCTTACACTCCAGGCACCTGATAAAGTGGAACGCAGTGTCTTTGCCTTACATGGCGCTCAGCTCTTCCTCAATCCCAGCAGAAGCAGCAGCCTCCGGGTCCTGCCTCATGCACAGCTTAAAATGCAACACCGAGTAATACAACAAACAACAGGGAAAACCATTCACGATCAGACACATCCGTTGATTGCTGGCTCAGTAAAGGGACATTGCTGTGGTCCACGCATGAATCTGTTTTCTAAGTGCCTTATCCAATACAGTGTTGAGGCCAGTTTTCCCAGAAGCCATCTAAAGGGGAACACACAATAACTTATAAAACCTCCAATTTACATCACAAAATAGACTACATTTCAAGGTTAAAGAATTACCATGTTCTGCGATTCAGAACGAGGCAGCAAAACTTCCTGTAATCTGATGTGGCCCTGTGACATTGTAAAGGAGCAGGCTTGTGAATACATCTCGTTTAATCCAATGGAAATATTGCTCTCAACTTTTTTACGTTTTTGCCAATAAATAATATTACATTGTTAACTCTGCATAAAGAACCTTGGAATGGAACGTTTTTTGCAGTGAAATGTTTGCTGCATAACCTATACCTTTTCTCTCCTACATCACATTGCATTAGTCATTACAGTGATTAGTGAGCAGGAAGGGCTGCATCACATCGCAATTTGTGTGGAACTTGAATGCGAATTTGTTACAACATGGCGTAACTTACAGTACTTTCACAAAATTCATGATTTTGTGCTCAATTTTGAGTTTGTAAAGTTTTTCTATAATGTCAATGATTTTATTTTGTGACTGAAATTAAATACTTTTGTGTCTGCAAAATTGGGACTGTAGTTCCACCTTAACCTACTAGTACTGTATGTCTTTGGACTGTGGGAAGAAACTGGAGCACCTGGAAGAAATCCACACAAATGAAGGGAGAACATACAATTCCATCCAGACTGCACCCCAGGAATCGAACCCAGGACCCCAGCTCTGAACCACAGTGCCACCTCATTGCTATAGTCACTATAATTAATGTCAAAACTCATTTGCAAATGAGCAGCCTGGGATCCAAAAGGATCAAGACAAGGATCCAAACAAAGCACTATCCCAAAGCTTGGCTTTGTACAGTATATCATACAGGGCTTGATGCAGAAGGCAGATAATCTAAGTCCATGCAATAATTGCTAAGGGAAAGTGACTTTGTGTTTTTGGAGGGAAGTCACTCAACATGGAGCTGTGTTAGTGAAATGATTGTTCTGATGTACGGCTGATGTCCAAACACTGAAAACATGATTATGTATGCAATCGCACTCCTGAGCTCCATTGGGTATGGTTAAAATAACTTTTTATAGTTCATCACATTCAAAGTGTGTGTACCTGATGAAAGTGTAACACGCATTTGGAGGAGTTATTCAGGATTTTCTTTCATTCAACTATTTCAAGACCCATTATTTCAGATGTTGTAGTATACGTGAATAATGAAAGACCTTCATATTACACAATGAAGGAATGACTTCGCAGGTGTGAAGAATAAAAGATTATTTCAGCTCACTTTGGGGAGTTTCACAATGGCCCTCCTTAAAGAAATGTGGGTTTGATTAAAGGAGTGAAGAAAAAGCACTGAATAATATTTGCTTCTGTAAACGTAATCATCTCAAAATATGGTTGAAGAAATTGAAGAAGGTTAAACATAATCCAAAACGTATAAGGTCAATTTAAGTACAACCAGAATTCTAGTGTTTATGCAGTGCATCTGTGGGTTGATATGAAATACGGCCGTTCTTAAACTAAACAAGGTTATCGAGAGCATATTCCGAGTACGGCTGTGGCCAGTTGTACTGTGAACTGCGAGGACCGTATCTAATCCTGAACTGGCTGTGCGAATACCGTCCTCTGCTGGCAGAAGGAATCGATTACAACGCCACTGTATTGGCGATTAGTCCTATTGCTAGAATATTGAAACAACAAGGAGTCCGCGGAGTCAAGCAATGCTGAATGAACAAGTACCTGAATTTCAATAGGATTTTGTGTATTGATTACAAATAGGTGTGAAATTCTCATGTACAGTGGTATTCATGGATTCCTTACAAAAGCAGCCGTTGTTATGATACTTTCGTAATCTGAATATAAATCTGTTATCTACTTGAAACTGCAATTATCGAATAGATTAATGTCTTTGAAATGCTTCATTAACTGGGCAGTTTCCATGTTTGGAAATGTTTTTATTTTGATTGCTGATTGCTAGATACTGTATGTTTAATAGGCATGCTGTTAATATTTTCTACAAGAGCCATATAAGACAGTTATGCTGTAGTAAGTTCTATATAAGTTATATTTTGTTCTGAGGTCAATTTGAATCTCATACTAAATTACTGGTGTCCTTTTATCTGAGAAACACTACCTGATTGATCACCTGATGCCTAGAAATTAGCATGCACAGTAGCCCAGCGTTTAGCATTGCTAGCTCACAGTGCTGAGGCCCTGGGTACACTTCTGGACCTTGGGTGCTATCTGTATGGAGCTTGTATGTTCTCCCCATGTTTGCATGAGTTTGCTTTGGGTGCTCCGGCTTCCTCCCACAGTTCAAAGAACTACTGGTAGGTTTATTGGCTTCTGGGATAATTGGGGAGTGTCTGTGTCTTCCCTGCATTGGACTACCATCCAGTCCCAGGTATCTCCTGCTTATTACTTTCTGAGGCTCTGGCTCCCCCATGCCCCGCGACCCCCTGACCCCCTGACCCTGAATTGGATGAAGCGGTTAGAAAATGGGTGGTTTCTGTTATGCTCTGGTCATGCTCTGCCATAGCAACAACTTGTAAAAAATGCAGATGCTAGGATTTAACTCAAAGAAGGAGCTCAGATCACTGTGTTGGCATCACTGTACAGGTGTCCGGTGTGTTTTAGAACATATGTTAGAATCTTATTTACTAACTTCTAGACTTTTTACCCCCCATATCAGTCTGCAGGTGCACAGTGGTCTGTGGACACCCTCCTTGCTCTGCCGTAAAACAGGAAATAAAAAGCAACTGGTTTTGACTTTAATGCACTGAGACTGTGGAACTCACAGAACTCTCTTGTCAGAAAGGCAGCTTCTAACAGCTTTTAAGTGAAGACTAAGAACACTTTTCTATTTTATTAAAATAGATTATATATGTTTTGTTTAAATATATGTTATAAATGTTAAAACGACAGCTCGTATAAGCTTGTATTTTTACCTTTCGATCATTTTTAGAATTGCTTTGAGTTGCTTTTACCATGATAAACAGTACAAAATATGAGGTGTTGAACTTGTCAAAAGTTTTAAAGCGCTTTATGACGTAAAGTGTGATGACAGTCCTTGGCGGTCTATGTAACAATTCTTCTTGAAGTAGGTCATCGTGGCAACAGTACATAAACATTACAGCTCAAGTGCTTTTGTATCTGAACGCTTTTAGGTAAGTAATTTAGCAGCTGCGGTATTAATCGTGATTTTAATGGCAAATTCAATTGAAGGTAAAATAAAAATGGCGGATAACTTTCTTTCTAGCTTCGTGAAGCGGTCGCGCTATATTATACATATATACCATAATAAGAAACATAATATGTACAGTAGAATTTTTCACTTTAAGCTGGCATTATCCAGAACCGGGTCAGGGCCCGGACCCGGACCGTGCAGTGTGGTCCGTCGGCCTTCTAAAGATGTTTAGGAGATCGAGGCGCCCTTGGATTTGATTAGAAACTTGCATAATTTCTTAACTTGACCCCATTATCCTAAAAAAAAAACGGCCAGGCCCAGACCAAAGCATGAAGGCTGCGAGGATCGGGGGACTCTCATTTTTGGTCACAGCGTACAGTAGTAGATCAGTAACCTCTGTTTATCGTGATAACAATTTATTATTTTCCAGTACTTTTTTAAATGATAAAACACATTGTCTCGCCAGTTTTGCTAAAGATACGGTTTTAGTGTTTACGCATAAATTTGTAAGCCGTAGGTTTAAATCTCGTGTTATTATTTGCCACATTTTCATCGTAAGAGAGGCGCTCGTTTGCGATTTACGCGCTGAATATTGTAAGCAGAGGAGCCTTAAGGCACAGCCTCGCCTTAACACCATCGTTTGCATTGTTATTGTCATCCAGAAAAGCAGTCGTAAGAAAATGAATCTGTGCCGGCTCCGAACATTAAAAAACTATATCTAGACTGCAAATACATCCCAATCTTACTATCAACACGTTTTAAGAGCCCTCTCCTTTCCACCGGTATACAAGCTAAGAGAGAAATGTTGGAAATCCCATCTGAAGTAGCCCTCGTCTCAGCTTCGGAGCTGTGAGCGATGGGGATCATAATTAAAAGGGGTACAGTTACTTTGAAAATGTGTATGTGATACTTAAATTTAAATAAAATAAAAAGATAAATTATATAACACAGACTCCTATCAATGTCCATGTGTTTAAGACGTATGAATCGGTTTTAAAACAGGCACACCCCTTTACTTCTCACAAATCCAACTGGAGTCTCAGTCCGTCGTCGCGATGAATTAGGAGCTCAGATGTAGGCTAAGTGATTGCAATTTACTTATTTAAAAGAACCACTTCAAATCAAAAGGGAGACATTTTGTAATGGTAGTTATCGTATTATACAGTATACGTAATTGTAGATATACAGTACATAAAGGGTATGAATAGGTGTGAGCTTTTACTGTATATTTAATATTTTATCTGACCCATTTGTAGAAACCGCCTACTCAGATTTAGTTAAGTGGTCTGCCACCATAAAGACAGAAAAATATAATGACATCCTGTTACATTAACTGTAAAATAAACGCCGTAACTGCGGCCATATGAAAATTTGGATAGAGATTATACAAACATCCTAAGGAGCTCTATGACATATGAGTGTCGTAATAATGGTTGGTGACCTGACGTAACAGTGCTCCCTGAATTACGTGATCTGTATTTACCCAAATACAGATATATCACATAGGGAGATGCAGTCAAACATTGCATTGCTATCGTCGTGGTGAACTATTTCTCCGCTGTTTAAAACTTGTTTGGTAAGTGTCATCAAATATGCTTGTCAATTTGTAGCGAAATCGATATACTGTATCATAATCCTTCAGCTATCTATAATGTAGTGAAACGGCTAATTAATATTGATAAATTCCCTTATTCACAGTGACTTTTGCTCAAACCCCTGTTGCATAATGGGTTAATTTTATATAAAAAAACATTTATATCATAGATATAATACAAGCTTTGAAATGAAATAGCACATTTCCAGGTTTCAGTTAAACATTTTTAAAAAAGCTCATGACTTTAAGCATTCTGAACATTGAGAATGTTATTTGGGAAACAAATGTTTATTATAATGTTTATGTTTAGGATCTGTCTCCTACTGAGTCAGCATGCAGCATTCAACACCATTTGGTTTAATATTAAAAAGTTGTGTATTTCCTGAATTGTTTTTTTTATTCTTTTCTATTAGACCATACTAGACAGTGCAGGATATCATTTATTTGCCATTTTTGCCTTTTCCAGATACCTGGGAAACAAAGCTCATATCTCATTTGCCAATGGAGCCCAGTCCTAAGCCTGGTGCTCTGTCCCCCTCCCCGAAGGACACAGACTCGAATCGACCCGCGCCCTTAAGGCGACAGGATCTGATCTCCACGTACTGCACGCCTCCCAAGATACAGCTTCTGAAGGACACCTTCCAAGAGATACTGATGCAGGAAAAGGAGAAAAAAATGATCGCCATATACAATCGACGGCAGGAGGCGGCTCTACAGAAGATGAGAAAATCTTTCCAATATGTCAAATACGCTGCGGAGAAGAAGACGGGGAACAGCTATCGCTTCCAAACCCAACAGGGCCCCGAGAAGAACATTGTGGGGTATGATCGGTCTTACCCCCTGAAGCCTATGGGTAACAGGAAAGTCTCCGGCCCTGGTGAGGTTCGGGCTGTGGACCGCCCGGAAGCACAGAGTGATTCCTTGTTTGCCCCCACCCCGCCTCAGGATGGTCATGAGAGGCCCTGCGAGAGGCCGGAGGGGAGGGGCTCAAGAGTACGCAAACCTAAGGACAGGACTGTCCTCCCCATGGTGGCGACCCCTCCAGGGCAATGCCCTTCTCATGCCAATGGGAAGGAGCACTTTCAGTTGCAAGAGGAGCTACGAAAAGTGGCCGAGGCAGAGGCCGCGCTGAAGGAGGAGCATCGCCGGAGGGAGGCCAGTCTGCAGGATGTGATGCGCCGGAAGGAGGCCATGATGAAGGACGAGATTCGCCAGAAGGAGGCCATGATGCAGGCGAAGCTCTTTAGAGCTCAGGAGGAGCTGAGGATGGTTCAGAGAGAGATGGAAGACTCCAGAGAGGTGGCCGGAAGGGAAAATAGAGTACTCCTGACCCGAAGGAAGACACTCCAGGCGAGGCAGAGCGAGCTTCGCCCCAGAGGACCGTGGGCCAACCACCGCTCTAAGGCCGTGCCTCTTCTGACCTGCAGAATGGAGAAGCAAAAAGCCTTCACTCCAAGGAAAGCCCTTCCTTTCAAAGGAGACAACCTTGATTATGGTTCTCCAATGGAAGACGGCGGATGCGCAGAATCGCACTTTCCCTCTGCGCTTTCCCATCAGGAGAGACGTCAAGTGAGCCCTTGCAGCCGTGGGCTAGAAGACGTCCCCTGTGGAAGGAGAAAGTACCTCAAGAAAGCAAGGCTCCCTGAAAGTGACGTGTCAGCGGCACAGGCCGCGCAGGCCCACTTCAGAAATAACACCGCATGTCTGGATGAACAAACTCTGTCAGTGGAAAACAGATATTTGTCCCCTACAAGTCTGATCTGCCCTACCACTGAGCAATTTCCATATGAGAATAGCCAGAGTGGAAACCCTCAGCTGGTGCCCTGTGAACTGTGTCACAGGAAGTTTGCTGTAGAAAGGTTGGAGAAACACAGCAAGATCTGCAAGAAGCTTCAGACTTCAAAGAGGAAGGTTTTTGACTCTTTCAAGCACAGGGCCAAGGGAACAGAACTGGAGACATACATCCATAAGAAGAAGGTTAGACCGCCAATCGTGGTAAGGGCTATCCTTAAACTCTTTCCAAGCTTCCCTTGTTTTCTCCTAGAGTCAGACTCAGCTTATAAATCAATGTAAACAATAAATAAGTGTTTTATGAAGTACTCTTCTGAAAAACTGCCGCAAAGGCACATTTGCCAGACAGAATAAATGGGTCTTAGTGACTTCTGAATTCTGTTGTAAAAATCTACATGAGATATCAAGCAAATAGCACTCACGGGAAACAAAACCATAACTAAATTGTACTCTCTACCCAATGACATGAAAGGTAGGCCCAGAAAATAAGTTATTACTGTATTGATATTTTCTTGCCTTGTGAATGGTTTGCGACCAGACTGTGTACGCAGTGCTAGTCTGGACTTTTTCTGGAAGCTGTTTCATTGGTTTCATTTCCTGTTCCCAGCTGAGAAAGAACAACTGGAGGCAGAAGCACGAGGATTTCATTCGGAGCATCAAATAGGCCAGGGAGTGCACCTTGCAGGTGATCACGCAAGGAGGGAAGGTTGTGAACCTGCCCCAGCCCCCCGCGAATCCAAACCCCGACTACGTGCCCTGCCCTCACTGCGGCCGGCGCTTTGCCCCCAGGCCGGCACAGAGGCACATCCCCAAGTGTCAGCACATCAGGAGCCGCCCTCCTCCTCCTCCTCACAGATGAAAACTGATGTGAAGAAGAGTAAAAGAGTCATGATCTTGGCTCACGACTCACGTCCTGCTTTTTCTTTTTAGAAATATATTTAGCACAGTTCATCCGTATGATGATAAAAAAAATGTTACCTTGTTTTAATAAAATGATTTTTTTTTGGTGGACTGGTGTTTGCGTAACTGTGGTTATTTCAGTTTTTTTCCCTTGCGAAAATGTGTGTCGACCGTGAAAATAAATTTCAAGCTGTTCTTATCATTCATACACCTTGACCTCCTAAAAATAATTGTTCAACCTGGAACGTACAATTAGCAGGCAATAGAACAGGTCACATTGGCCTTGGAACCATCAAAAAGTAGTATTCACACATTCTCTGCATCAATTTTCCTTTAAAACAACTGAAAAAGCAAGGTAAAGTGTGATTGATTTTTTTAATGAAAGTTATTTGATTTAATTTATTTAATTTTCATAATATTTGAAATATGTTGGGATTAATGTGACTCAATATTATCTGCAGCTCTTACACTCCAGGCACCTGATAAAGTGGAACGCAGTGTCTTTGCCTTACATGGCGCTCAGCTCTTCCTCAATCCCAGCAGAAGCAGCAGCCTCCGGGTCCTGCCTCATGCACAGCTTAAAATGCAACACCGAGTAATACAACAAACAACAGGGAAAACCATTCACGATCAGACACATCCGTTGATTGCTGGCTCTCAGTAAAGGGACATTGCTGTGGTCCACGCATGAATCTGTTTTCTAAGTGCCTTATCCAATACAGTGTTGAGGCCAGTTTTCCCAGAAGCCATCTAAAGGGGAACACGCAATAACTTGTACAGCCTCCAATTTACATCACAAAATAGACTACATTTCAAGGTTAAAGAATTACCATGTTCTGCGATTCAGAACGAGGCAGCAAAACTTCCTGTAATCTGATGTGGCCCTGTGACATTGTAAAGGAGCAGGCTTGTGAATACATCTCGTTTAATCCAATGGAAATATTGCTCTCAACTTTTTTACGTTTTTGCCAATAAATAATATTACATTGTTAACTCTGCATAAAGAACCTTGGAATGGAACGTTTTTTGCAGTGAAATGTTTGCTGCATAACCTATACCTTTTCTCTCCTACATCACATTGCATTAGTCATTACAGTGATTAGTGAGCAGGAAGGGCTGCATCACATCGCAATTTGTGTGGAACTTGAATGCGAATTTGTTACAACATGGCGTAACTTACAGTACTTTCACAAAATTCATGATTTTGTGCTCAATTTTGAGTTTGTAAAGTTTTTCTATAATGTCAATGATTTTATTTTGTGACTGAAATTAAATACTTTTGTGTCTGCAAAATTGGGACTGTAGTTCCACCTTAACCTACTAGTACTGTATGTCTTTGGACTGTGGGAAGAAACTGGAGCACCTGGAAGAAATCCACACAAATGAAGGGAGAACATACAATTCCATCCAGACTGCACCCCAGGAATTGAACCCAGGACCCCAGCTCTGTGAACCACAGTGCCACCTCATTGCTATAGTCACTATAATTAATGTCAAAACACATTTGCAAATGAGCAGCCTGGGATCCTAAAGGATAAAGACAAGGATCCAAACAAAGCACTTTCCCAAAGCTTGGCTTTGTACAGTATATCATACAGGGCCTGATGCAGAAGGCAGATAATCTAAGTCCATGCAATAATTGCTAAGGGAAAGTGACTTTGTGTTTTTGGAGGGAAGTCACTCAACATGGAGCTGTGTTAGTGAAATGATTGTTCTGATGTACGGCTGATGTCCAAACACTGAAAACATGATTGTGTATGCAATCGCACTCCCGAGCTCCATTGGGTATGGTTAAAATAACTTTTTATAGTTCATCACATTCAAAGTGTGTGTACCTGATGAAAGTGTAACACGCATTTGGAGGAGTTATTCAGGATTTTCTTTCATTCAGCTATTTCAAGACCTATTATTTTCAGATGTTGTAGTATACGTGAATAATGAAAGTCCTTCATATTACACAATGAAGGAATGCCTTTGCAGGTGTGAAGAATAAAAGATTAATTCAGCTCACTTTGGGGAGTTTCACAATGGCCCTCCTTATAGAAATGTGGGTTTGATTAAAGGAGTGAAGAAAAAGCACTGAATAATATTTGCTTCTGTAAACATAATCATCTCAAAATATGGTTGAAGAAATGAAAGAAATTGAAGAAGGTTAAACATAATCCAAAACGTATAAGGTCAATTTAAGTACAACCAGAATTCTAGTGTTTATGCAATGCATCTGTGGGTTGATATGAAATATGGCCGTACTGCATTTCGAACAAGTTGTAAGGGATTTAGCCAGGAGAGGTATTCTCATTCACTCAGTAAGGTCTTTATTCATTTTGCAATATGGGAAAAAGCCATCACCTGTCTGCGCAGAGAAGTGAAAGCTGATTCAAAAGCAAGCAGGGAGACCCCTTGTTTTATATCTTTTTTAAGCTGATGCAACACTTCAAGGACAGGCAAAGCAGTCATTTTCCATTCCTTATAGGTTTTTCATTTAAGCAAAGAAGAGCAGTTATTCAAATGGTTTCTCACACTCCCTTCTTCAAGCAGCCGAGATAAACAGTATTAAAACATCCTGTGCCCTTGACAAGTTGGGTGCTATCACACTTTGTTCTAAGTATCCAGCTGCTTCTGCAGCACAGCTCTGTCCGTAAACAACATAGAATAAAACACTTTTTCTCAGTAACTTTTCATTACATTCCCTCCTTTTTATCCTTAAATGTGTTCATACCACAGAGTCCTCATAGGGGTCACCCTAGTCAGACAACAGCACAACAGCAAAAACACTACAACAGGCATGAATAGCTTTAAGAAAAACAGTCCCCATGACCCAAAAAATGATTTTAACCATGAAAAGAAGGGGAACTCATTGCCAATGCCCTGTTCTTGATTTACCCTGTTCTAAAGTTCTTTCAGCCGGTGTATTGCGAGGGTGAGGTGACCATGGTCATCATCACTAGCAGGGATATACAGATGCAGCCATTCAAAACAAGCGGGCGATACCCCATTATTTTGCGGTGTGCTTATCGCGGTGTAACACAAGTTACCATATTAATACCGTGTATTCTCGCATAGTACCGCATAATACCACATGTTCTAATGAATGACCTTGGACAAGCTGTAAACTCAAAGTATTGCCCTGGTCCACATTCTTTTTTTCATTGACCGTCTTTGTAAAAGTAACACCACAGCATTTCGTTGATCCAATCACGCATTTGTTTCCAATCATGCAAAGTACAGTCATTTTTGAGAATCTCCAATTCACTATGCCTTTTGCATGCTCATAAGAGATATTGATTTAGGAACATAAACATATTACTGTATGCAAACTGTACTGTATACAGTATGTATATGTATATTTAATGTCTTTACTGTGCCCGTTTAAGTATTAAATATTTATATGGAATTTTACCACTGAAGGGAAATCTTAGTAGCTGAGCATAAAAAGAATAGCAGCATAACGCGTGTGAAGGCCATAAACGATATTAATTTTGGAACATAAACATACAGTATTACAGTATGTAAACTGTATATGGCTGGTCTCGGTACAAAAATACACACCAGTATTCCATTTCTCCCTAAACAATATTAAGCATCGAAGTCTTTAACTAACGTGAAATAACGTGTGTATAAAAAGTGGTAGTTTTAAGCTTTTCTGCAAATACGCTCAATACAGGAGCAAACAAGCATACTTTTAGAATTTGATTAATAGGGAATATAATATGGAATCGCATATCTAAAGAAATTAATAATGATATAATTCTATTCATGTGCTGAACTTGTAAGCGAGAGGTTGGCTGTTCAAATCCAGCCTGTGCCATGACTTTTCTTTTAACAAGCATTTCTTTGAAGAAATAAAATAGCAATATTATGGACAATTAATTGACTTTTTATATTTCTAAATATCACAACATGTTCGAATCTAAGTCATTTTTTTTTAATAACAATGAATAGTCACCACGCATGCTTACACAGCTCCCTGGGTAAAGTATCACAAAGTCTTAGAGAACTTAACATTTTTATTATCAACAAATTGTAAATACGCTGTTTACATTGGGGTTATTAATATTTCACTTGAGTGTATGGGGGATTGTCAGCAGACCCCCCCCCCTCTTAGACTGCGCAAACAATTTTTTTAATTTTTAGAAAGAAATGGCGGCTGTATGCTTTACAATATAAACATTTACTGTCAAACTTTAAATCAACAATTGATTTAAAGATGATCTGTCAAAGTGCAATGGAAAACAATATTGTTTTTGTTTTTGTTGTTTTTATCCCGTAAGGCGCTTTGAGAAGCCACCTTTAAAGGCGCTATATAAAGGCACTGATTCCTATGGAATGTGTATTCTTTCTTCTTTTTTTCAGCATGGAATAAACCTATTACGTGATTTTAAGGTTTGTGTGAGAAGCCAGGGTATCAGCTTGTTCTCCCCACCGCCTCTCTCTGTGTACAGTTGAGGGTCCTGTCCTGACTGGTGGAGCTCATACAACTGTGTCTGGAGAGGATCCATGGTATCAGGGTCAACCCCATGGCTATGCAGCTTGTTTCCCCCCCTGCACCTCTCTGTGTACAGTAGAGCCTCCTGTCTTGACTGGTGGAGCTCATTCAGCTGTATCTGGAGAGGATCAAGCGGGGTATCAGCTTCAAACCTACGGCTGGGTAGCTTGTTCCCCCCTCCTGCCCCCCTCTGTGTACAGTAGAGCATTATCTCATGACTGGTGGAGCTCATACAGCTGTGTCTCGAGAGGATCCAGGGTATCAGCTTCAACCCCATGGCTGGGTAGCTTGTTCCCCCCTCCCGCCCCTCTCTGTGTACAGTAGAGCCTCCTGTCCTGACTGGTGGAGCTCATACAGCTGTGTCTGGAGAGGATCCAGGGTATCAGCTTCAACCCCACGGCTTGCAACTTGTTCCCCTCTACCACCCCTCTGAGCGTACAGTAGAGCCTCTTGTCCTGACTGGTGGAGCTCATACAGCTGTATCTGGAGAGGGAGGGAGAGAGGGGTGCGGAACCAGGGAACTATTTACATGGAAAACGGGCGATCTCCCCAGCCCGTATGCCCCTTTCACTGTGTGGCAGCTGCAATAGTCAGCGGCCTACCTAAACCCCGCCCTGACCACTCCTGTCCTGCCCCTCACCGCGCACCCCAGCCGGGTGTTCTTCAGCTGCCCCCCAGGGCGAAAGCGCTACAATGCTAAAAATAAGATACACTCTGCAGACATTCACAACAGCGACTGTCAGAAGATAGGACACAGCAACTCAGACACCCATTGAATGGAAAGGGACACTTTAATGTTCTGTGCGGGTGGTACAGCACCCCACCGCGCCCGCGCGCCAGCAAAGAGAGAGATACACACCAGTTTTCATTGTCAAAAAGTAATTGTTTTGTACAATTTGTTTTACATTCCTCTTGTTTAACAGGAATGTTTTGTTTCTGGACAGACTGTTAAACTAGGGGAAAGAGTGCCTATGAAAGACGGGTTCCTTTCGCGAAGTCTGGAGACATTAGAAGCTTGCCACACCCGGACTGTTACACCAACGCATTAGCAAGTTAAAGCTATCCCATTGAGGAGCTGGGCGCAATAATTGTTTTGTTCCTTGATTTTCTGATCTGCAAGGCCATTAGAATTCTGTCTGGCATTGCCAGATTGTGAAAAAATAAAAGTATTTAAATCATAAGATACAATCTACAGACATTCACAACATATACATATCTTAAAACATTTACATATCTTGTTAAATTATTACTTTAAATATGTACTTTAAGTTATTGAAACAGCCAGTTAATAAAATCGTTGCAATTTTGTTCTTGTTTGGAGGTGGGGATATTCTGACAACAATTGATTTAAAGACAATCGGTCAAAGTGAAATGAAATACAATATTAAGCTGGGTAAACGTTCCGAGGTCAAATTCTTCTGTGATGGGGGTACCTTTAAAGGTCTAAGCCGGAAACCATCATTATGTCTCATTTTTGATTCTCTCTTCCAAACGAGAACAAAATTGCGACAATTTTATTAGCGGGCTGTTTCAGTAAATCAAAGTATTCATTTAAAGTAATAATTTAACAATAAATCCCGCACCCAGCAGAAGAATCCTACTCCGTTGGGCTGCTGAGCAAGGCCCTTAACCCCAACTGCTCCAGGGGCGCTGTACAATGGCTGACCCTGTACTCTGACCACAGGCTCTCTCCCTATCTCTTTCATCTGTGTGTCTGTGTATCTCATGGAGAGCAAGCTGGGGTATGCGAAAAGATAATTACTAATGCAAGAAATTGTAAAGGTTTAATAAAATAATGTTGTTGTATATCTAAGCAAGTGTTCCTGCATCCCCCTTCTGCACTATAGGCATGGCTTTTATTCTGTTTGCTCCATTTCTAAAACTTTTTGCTCATGTGCATTTTTGTATTTTTTTACACCTCTAGCACTTTAACGTCGTGAATTTTCATTTGCCTTAATTTGTAGAATGAATTTGAGTTTTAGCCTTAAAAATCTTAAGTTTTCACTATCTTTTGTTTCTTGTCCTACAACTGTTATTATTGATCACCATGACTTCATTCAGTCTTTCCTGAACGTCTATGACAGGCAGAGAGAGTGCTGTTTCTGGTGCGATCTTTTGCAGCTGACATTTCACTGTTTTAAACGAACAAGAAATTAGATTGCTCATAAATCACTTATTCTATATAAATACAGCGTAATTGCCCTCCGAAAATCCTCTTTTTCTTGTTCGTTTTAGAGACCTTGATCGAAACTGATTTTAGATGTCAGAAAGGATTTATTTTCTCTGTATTTCCTACATTGCTTTGTCGAGATTTTGACTTTATATTTAGGCTCAGATTTCAACTATAAATCGTACACTAATTAATAGCAGTAAATACTGATGTTTTGCTCCCTCTTACCACAAAATATATATGTTTTGTAGCTGGGATGAACTTTATTTCGTACGCGTAGCTACTGCGATTTGGACACGAAGCGGTTAAAGATGGCGGCAAATCAGGCACCCAGAGAGGGGGGGGGGGCGTCTTCTCGCCTCCATAACTAAAATGCCAAATAGGAGTGGCTTAAGCGACATACACAGTCGTGTAACTGACAGTTTGAGGTAGCCTATCGTGTAAATTTCGCTTTGTTGCTGATAGGTTAAGCTTTCGAAACTCTGCCCCAAAGTCATGTGTCTGATTTTTCGCCCTGTTTCGTTGGTTAAACGCAATGATCACAAGCACCACCATGGTAACTGGGATGTGTAGTTTTTAATTCCGTTTGAATTATAACTGTACGTACTGTCTTCATATTTGGCCAGGGCTTTAAAGAGAAGGCGCGCCAAAAATTTTCGGTGCCGTCGTCTCCGCTTTAAAGGTACAACCGTGCTGAAGAATTTGACCTCGGAAGTTTGCCCAGCGCACTTCAAGTACTGCACCTTCTCACACGTGTAGCCAGCTGCGTTGAGCCGTGGTTATATGATGTCATCTTTTATTTTATTATTTTATTTGTGAACTTCCCCCAGATGAGTTCCGTTTTTCTGTATGGAGTTGGCTTTGCGACAGCCCTTGGGGTTTGTTGGTGGTGGGGCGCCAGTGAAGGTGCCCCTGGGGTCACAGGCGGCTCGTTTCTCTGGGGAGCCCTCAGACGCGCTGTGGCCGCCAGTCGGGTGAGACGCCAGCGGCATTTTTAATTTTATTTTCATTACAGATTCGTGTGGCGACATTATATATATATTATTTCTGTAGTAGTACAGTTGTGTGCCAGATGAATCGCGGTAATGCACGAAGGTGATGTTTAATGCCTCACACGGTGTTGACCCACATGTTGTGTTTTGCTGAGCAGGAGAGAGAGAGACATTCAGCGTGTGTGACGCCAACGGGTTTTCTGTTCTAGAGGCTCTGTCATCCGTTGTGTTATAATTGTTTTCTTTCTTATTTAGTATTTCAGGTGTGTCGATTTTATGAACCAAATGTGAACGTACAACACGGGAAAAGGTGCATTGTAGAGTAAGATAACGGATATCGGCTTGTATCGTGGAGAGGACGTATAATGTGCTGAAAGATGGGAAGAGAAAGGGGCGATTTCTGCGCGCATTCTAATCATTGTGATTGATTTGATATTGATCTGATATGTGTGGTCATGTGAATGTACATAGATGGTGGGTATGGTGTTAATAATATATGATATTATATAATTACTTGTATATATCATATATCATTCTTTCTATTTTTATATATGGTAATCCTTCTAGATATTATGATTCTGTTTACCGAAAGCATCGTAGCGCTAAGAACATCGTAAACTCGCTCTTAAGCTCGATCGTTAATTGACGAGTGTTTCCCAAAACCCATCGTAACTGAAGTAGCACGTTAAATCCTTCGTCATCTACGTGCTCCCCGACCCGCTCGTTCATCACTAAGTGCTTCTTAAACTGGCCTCCTCCTGCCCACCCTGAGCGCCAGAGATCGCCAGACAGAGCACAGTCACTTCACGGCAGGGGCATCCTCTGGGAATACAGGACACTAAGAGTTTATATGAAGGACTTTGATATTGTGTTGTACTGTGTCAGAGGAAATTCGAAAAAAGAACATTTATTTATACAGTGATGAATTTATGAGTCATCCTGGGTATATTTCATATTCATTTTTATACTTGACTAGATGATATTATTTTCAGTATGAAATGCAGCAATGCATTATTTTAGTGAAATCATTGGGCCTAACATGTATTTATAATGTAGCGCCACGCAGGGCGCTTTAGTCCTGCGCACGCAAGGCGGGCTGAGAACAGCACCTGGGTTCTACCGGACTGTATAGCGGGACGGAGGCTGGGATACAGTCTCTTCCCTTCAGGTGTGTGTGTGTGTTAGTGAAGGTGCAGCGCTGTAACCCCTGTCCCTGTGTGTGTACCTTTCCCGATTCGAGTTAATAAATGTGTTGTTCAGCCCCAGTCCTGAGTCCCACGCCTGCTCCATTCCGTACCCAAACCCGCGGTCGATACCGCGTAGTTCCAACACCGTTTGATGTTCTGTCGTGATTGTTGACGGTAAAGCTTAGATCTACTTGTTTTTAAATTTGATTATAGGTCCTGTATTTGTTGAGTGACACATGCCAAACTTAGTAGTTAATGTTTCCATTGAGTTCCAGTACACCCAATAACTCTAAATAACAGTTTTTTCTCATGAAATATTGATTCTTAACTATGGCAGCGCGCCAAAAAATATTGCTTTAAATCAAGGACGTCGTGCGGGACGCATACACTGTCCACGCAGTTAATCTTGGTTTTCTTTTACGGCATGTCAGTCATTTCTTTTCTTTGCTCTTAGAAACAATAAGGTCCCTTTTTGTGCCTATCTATATGCTTTTGCTTAAACTATGATGTCAAGTTTACTTCATATTCCTTTTCACAACTTTATTTCATCCCACTGAAGGACCAAAACCGACACCATATAATGAAAGAATTGTCAATCGATTGTTTACATACGTACATACGTACATCGTAAAGTTGCTTGAAAGTCTCTAAGATTAGTTGTTTTCGGGAAACTCACCCCTGTTCTTTATCCTTCTGCTCTCACTGTGTTTAGTACCACCATCTACTGTCTCCTCTAACTGTGTATTGTCAGCATGCATATCTTGTGTATTATTTATTGTTGTTGGTTTTGTCATTCTATTAAGACGCCACCTTTCAAGGCGCTATATAAATTAATGTTTATTATTATTATTATTTATTTTTTTAAAGTTGTACATTCTGACGCCATGAGATTTTTAGATTTTGAGATTCTCATATTTTTGGCTTCTACAGCAAACAGTAACAATGCGCTTGAATGGTTCTGCAAAAGTTTAGCTGTATCTTTAAAGCCATCCTCATCTTTATCAGGTACAAAGAAAAGAAGGTAGGCCGGCTTCTGTTTGGAATGTTTTAGTTAGTTTTAATTTTTTAAACCCCAAGTAAACATATTTTGTGCCTTTCTCTGAACTTTTTTGCATTTCAGTTCAGTTGTTTTTAAGCTTATTTTACAGTTGCTAGGTTCCTGAACTGTGCAGTATTTCTTTTGGGTTTTGTGCAAATCATATTCTAACGGTTGGGGGGAAAAAGCACAGGTGCCATCCCACCATTAAACCCTGAAACTTACCTTAGCCAATTCTTCAACTAAACCAGACATGTTAACTAAGTGTTACAGTATGTTCTTCGAATGTGTGTCAGCCAATCAGATTTCAGGACTGGAATTATTGGTTTTGTAATAGGGAATATAGTATGGAATCACGTATCTAAAGAAATGAATAATGATATTAATTTAAGGATCTGAATATCTAAAAATATGTATCTATATAGCAGGTAGTATTACTGTATTCCACTTTCTTTGTAAATACGGAATAACAGATTCACAACGCGAAGCTGTGTCACTCTTCTGGGTAAAAAAAAACCGTTTTGAACACCCTGTTTTTAATAAGCTGCTGAGTAAAGAACAGGAATGTTCCTGCTGTCAGTCTTTACCGAAGATATCCCTAATAGTATTAATAATGAATGACCTTGGACAAGCTGTAAACTCAAAGTATTACCCTGGTCCACATTCTTTGTAACATTTTGTGTGACGATATAAAGTTTTCACGAAACCTCCTCGAGTTGTGAGAACACGTGCTTTGTGTATACAGCACATTGTGAATGTTTTCACAGCCTTCATTTTGTCGTTTTTATGGCATTTTTTGACCACGCACGAATATTCTTATGTCCATATCTTCGCAAGGGAATCAGTGCGAATTGTAATACTAATTAAATGACCGCGGGCACTTTCCACCCCCTCTACATTCTCCGAGTAGAATAGGCTAACCTTCTAATGAAAGACAGTCCACCCTCCCCCACGGAAAGGAAAAGTGCCCGCAGGCAGGCAGTATGGTCAGTAACAGTGAACAGTTTTAACTGCACTGCATCCCAGAGAATACCAGGGCGCATTTTTTCTACTCCCTGGCGGAAACGGGCTTCCATAAGAATCAGTATAGCTTCTGGGAAATCCATTTTTTCTGCATTAAAGTTGAACTCGTTCAGAGCGCCGTACATTGCAAACTCTAAGCGTTTCATTATGAGCTGAAGACCCTCACAGCTGAAGAAGGATTCACAGCCGAAACAATATTATTAGATTTCATAAAGCCTGTATTACGTACTATGCCTATGTCTGCAATACACCTTTGCTAGTTAATGCTACAGTAGTTCACTTTCTCGGGCGTGATTTTTTTAGGTAAAATCCAGGCTAGCAGGCTTGTTTTGTGATCTTCCTAAGATTGTTGAGCGCGGTGTCAAAATGTTTCCATATGAAAGGCAGTGACGTCACCATCCTGAGGTATGTGTAGTAGATCTGTGATGTGGTTGAGCGTGAATTGTGGTTCACAAATTGTAATTCTCCTAAAAAGAGAATTAAAGTTTCACATAACAAGGCATGAGGTGTGCTGGCAGCTGTGGGATGCAGTGGTGGCCTGGCACGTTGAGGTGCGCTGGCAGCTGTGTGGTGTGACGCAGTGGTGGCTGGCATGGTGAGGTGCGCTGGCAGCTGTATGACGCAGTGGTGGCCTGGTACGGTGAGGTGCGCTGGCAGCTGTGTGATGCAGTGGTGGCCTGGCACGGTGAGGTGTGCTGGCAGCTGTTTGACGCAGTGGTGGCTTGGCACGGTGAGGTGCGCTTTCAGCTGTGTGTGGTCTGACGCAGTGGTGGCCTGGCACGGTGAGGTGCGCTGGCAGCTGTGTGACGCAGTGGTGGCCTTGCACGCTCAGGTGTTCTGGCAGGTGTGTGACGCAGTGGTGGCCTTGCACGGTGAGGTGCACTGGCAGCTGTGTGGTGTGACGCAGTGGTGGCCTGGCACGGTGAGGTGCGCTGGCAGCTGTGTGGAATGACGCATTGGTGGCCGGGTACTTTGAGGTGCGCTGGAAATTCTATGATGAAGTGGTGGCCTGGCACGGTGAGGTGCACTGGCATCTGTGTGGTGTGACACAGTGGTGGCCTTGCACGGTGAGGTGCGCTGGTGGCTGTGTGGTGTGACGCAGTGGCGGCCTGACACGCTGAGGTGCACTGGTAGCTGTGTGGTGTGACGCAGTGGCGGCCTGGCACGGTGAGGTGCACTGGCAGCTGTGTGGTGTGACACAGTGGTGGCCTTGCACGGTGAGGTGCGCTGGTGGCTGTGTGGTGTGACGCAGTGGCGGCCTGACACGCTGAGGTGCACTGGTAGCTGTGTGGTGTGACGCAGTGGCGGCCTGGCACGGTGAGGTGCACTGGCAGCTGTGTGGTGTGACACAGTGGTGTCCTGGCACGGTGAGTTGTGCTTTCAGCTGTGTGATGCAGTGGCTGCTGGGCACAGTGAGGTGCACTGGCACCTGTGTGGTTTGATGTAGTGGTGGCCTGGTATGGAGAGGTGCGCTGGCAGCTGTGTGATGCAGTGGTGGCCAGGCACGGTGAGGTCTGCTGGCAGCTGTGTGACGCAGTTGTGGCTTGGCACGGTGAAGTGCGATTTCAGCTGTGTGACGCAGTGGTGGCCTGGCACAGTGATGTGCGCTGGCGGCTGTGTGGAGTGACGCAGTGGTGGCCTGGCACGGTGAGGTGCGCTGGCAGCTGTGTGACGCAGTGGTGGCCTGGCACGGTGAGGTGCGCTGGCAGCTGTGTGGTGTGACGCAGTGGTGGCCTGGCACGGTGAGGTGCGCTGGCAGCTGTATGACGCAGCTGTGGCAGGGTACGGTGAGGTGCGCTGGCAGCTGTGTGATGCAGCTGTGGCCGGGCTCGGTGAGGTGTGCTGGCATCTGTGTGACGCAGTTGTGGCCTGGTACGGTGAGGTGTGCTGGCAGCTGTGTGATGCAGTGGTGGCTTGGCATGGTGAGGTGCGCTTTCAGCTGTGTGACGCAGTGGTGGCCTGGCACAGTGAGGTGCGCTGGCGGCTGTGTGGTGTGACTCAGTGGTGGCCTGTCACGGTGAGGTGCACTGGCGGCTGTGTGGTTTGACGTAGTGGTGGCCTGTTATGGTGAGGTGCGCTGGCAGCTGTGTGACGCAGTGGTGGCTGGGCATGGTGAGGTGCACTGGCGGCTGTGTGGTTTGACGTAGTGGTGGCCTGGCACGGTGAGGTGCGTTGGCAGATGTGTGACGCAGTGGTGGCCTGGCACGGTGAGGTGCGCTGGTGGCTGTGTGGCATGGCTCAGTGCTGGCCTGTCACGGTTAGGTGCGCTGGTGGCTGTGTGGCGTGTCTCAGTGGTGGCCTGGCACGGTGAGGTGCGCTGGTGGCTGTGTGGCGTGACTCAGTGCTGGCGTGGCACGGTGAGGTGCGCTGGTGGCTGTGTGGCGTGACTCAGTGGAGTTGTGCTTTCAGCTGTGTGATGCAGAGGCTGCTAGGCACAGTGAGGTGCACTGGCACTTGTGTGGTTTGACGCAGTGGTGGCCTGGCACTGTGAGGTGTGCTGGCAGCTGTGTGACGCAGTGGTGGCCTGGCACGGTGAGGTGCGCTGGCAGCTGTGTGACGCAGTGGTGGCCTGGCACTGTGAGGTGTGCTGGCAGCTGTGTGACGCAGTGGTGGCCTGGCACGGTGAGGTGCGCTGGCAGCTGTGTGACGCAGTGGTGGCCTTGCACGGTCAGGTGTACTGGCAGTTGTATGATGAAGTGGTGGCCGGGCACGGTGAGGTGTGCTGGCAGCTGTGTGACGCAGTGGTGGCTGGGCACGGTGAGGTGCGTTGGCAGATGTGTGACGTAGTGGTGGCCTGGCACGGTGAGGTGCGCTGGCAGCTGTGGCAGAATACGGTGAGGTGCGCTGGCAGCTGCGTGATGCAGCTGTGGCCATGCTCGGTGAGGTGTGCTGGCAGCTGTGTGACGCAGTGGTGGCTTGGCACGGTGAGGTGCGCTGGTGGCTGTGTGGCGTGACTCAGTGGCGGCCTGGCACGGTGAGGTGCGCTGGTGGCTGTGTGGTGTGACTCAGTGGCGGCCTGGCACGCTGAGGTGCACTGGCAGCTGTGTGGTGTGACGCAGTGGTGGCCCGGCACGGTGAGGTGTGCTGGCAGATGTGTTGTGTGACTCTGTGGGTGCCTGGCATGGTGAGGTGTGCTGGCAGCTGTGTGGTGTGACGCAGTGGTGGCCTGGCATGGTGAGGTGCACTGGCAGCTGTGTGGTGTGACACAGTGGTGGTCTGGCACGGTGAGTTGTGCTTTCAGCTGTGTGATGCAGAGGCTGCTAGGCACAGTGAGGTGCACTGGCACTTGTGTGGTTTGACGCAGTGGTGGTCTGGCACTGTGAGGTGTGCTGGCAGCTGTGTGACGCAGTGGTGGCCTGGCACGGTGAGGTGCGCTGGCAGCTGTGTGACGCAGTGGTGGCCTTGCACGGTCAGGTGTACTGGCAGTTGTATGATGAAGTGGTGGCCTGGCACGGTGAGGTGCGCTGGCAGCTGTGTGACGCAGTGGTGGCTGGGCACGGTGAGGTGCGTTGGCAGATGTGTGACGTAGTGGTGGCCTGGCACGGTGAGGTGCGCTGGCAGCTGTGGCAGAATACGGTGAGGTGCGCTGGCAGCTGCGTGATGCAGCTGTGGCCATGCTCGGTGAGGTGTGCTGGCAGCTGTGTGACGCAGTGGTGGCTTGGCACGGTGAGGTGCACTGGCGGCTGTGTGGTGTGACGCAGTGGTGGCCTGGCATGGTGAGGTGTGCTGGCAGCTGTGTGACTCAGTGGTGGCCTTGCACGGTCAGGTGTACTGGCAGTTTTAATGATGAAGTGGTGGCCGGGCACGGTGAGGTGCACTGGCACCTGTGTGACGCAGTGGTGGTCTGGTACGGTGCACTGCCACCTGTGTGGTGTGATTCAGTAGTGGCTGGGAACTTTGAGGTGCGCTTGCAGCTGTGTGATGCAGTGGTGGCTGGGCATGGTGAGGTGCGCTGGCAGCTGTGTGACGCAGTGGTGGCCTGGCATGGTGAGGTGCGCTGGCAGCTGTGTGACGCAGTGGTGGCCTGGCACGGTGAGGTGCGCTGGCAGCTGTGTGACGCAGTGGTGGCCTGGCACGGTGAGGTGCGCTGGCAGCTGTGTGACGCAGTGGTGGCCTGGTACGGTGAGGTGCGCTGGCAGTTGTGTGATGCAGTGGTGGCCGGGCACAGTGAGGTGCACTTGCAGCTGTGTGGTGTGACGCAGTGGTGTTCATCAGGCACAAGTTCATCAGTGGAAAGACCACTGGCATTTTTCCTTCCCCCTACATTCTCAGAGCAGAATCGAATTTAATATTAGCATAATTTATTAAGGGGGTATACGCTTTCTGTAGACACTTTATTTCCTCTTTTTCCATACTCTAAGAAATGATTTGGGAAACCTGTGGGACACTGGAGGTCATTATACATGAGCCTCTTTCTGCACCTTTTAAGCCATTGAAACCTAGTTGCCTTGTTACAAGGTCTAATATTACAGTAGGTGTGGTTTCCGTCTCCTAATTTCTGAGAATGATCAAATTGGGGAATAAGTTGTAGGGAATACCACTCTTGCACTTCTAAGAAAAGACTATCTCAAATGAAACTCGCTATAGAAAGACATCTTGTTGAAAAATTCTTTATTTTTTGTCATTTCTAAAGAAAAAACATTCATCAAGTCCTTCACAAATGTTTTGTTTGTGACTTTCTCTGTTGTTCCCTTTCACACTCAACTGAACTATGTGTTATGTCTTGTAAACGTAATCAAACATTTCACTTAGGTGTGTGGGTTAACACAAACCCATATTGTATGAAACATTCAGTTTTTCATTCAAGTTTTTTCTAACAATTGCATCCATGCTAGGACTACAGTAAACAACACTTTTTACTAAAGTAAATGAAATTGTTCATTAAACAAGACACATTGTTTTAAATGTATGCAATACGACGACACTAAAAACAACACTGAAACTTTTCATTGAAATACTGGACGAGATTGTGCATATTCAATGGATTTCTCCTGGTGCTTTTTTTCATCAGTCTTTTCATATTCTTGTTCTCTACTCAGGTGTCTCCTGTTCCTTTGGTGATGTCTGCTGTACACACATGGTATCATACACTTGAGCAAAGTGTGATACCACCGTTTGTTCTTCTCCTAAAATAAAGATGAACATTGACAAAAGTCAGAAGCACTCTTTTCTTTGACAGACGAACAAAACAATGCAAGAATAACCATACTCTCTGTTCCTTACTCATTTCTACCTACCTGTTTGACCACTTTGTCTGCTTCAGTCAGGACAGGGTGCTGGGGCTGACTCTGAGCAATCTGAGAAGAGCTCTCTGTGATCTTCTCCCCTACAGTGGCTACATTGTACTCTGTTTGAAATCCAGGTATCGCCTCCGGTAAGTTCCTCGGTCCTTTTTGGGACTTGAAAGGGTAGAATCATTTTGTGACTACATTTCCTTGTCATGCACTGATATGTTCTGGTTTGTGTTCGATTACTGCAGGCGTTCAAGTACTTTCTTTTTGTTCTAGATTGGCAGTGTTTGAGATGGTAGGAACTTGTCATATTCTCAACTCTGAATGCTCTGTAAACATACTATTTTAGCAATTCTTAGAAATCTGAAAGCAGTGTTACCTGTATCATTTTTTGTCTTGGTAGTAGTATTGCAGCTCCAACATCAGCACTTAAATAATGGTTTGTGATGTTACTTGTCCTTGGAGTTAGTATACTCCTGAGAAGTCAAGAGAAATCTTACGTAAGCATTAATTATGTTTCACTTTTGAAAGCAAAGTACGTGTCAAGTACTTTGAAGGCATTTGTTGATACTTTTAAGCACTTTCGTTGATTATTATTATCCTTCAATAAGTTATTACAAGTCCAACATTCTCTACATGATCTCACTCCATATTCAGAATGTGGGAATACAATTGTTTTAAGGAAATGCCACTGAATAGATAGTAGCTGCACTCTACAAAGATGAATTTGCTAATTAATCAATCAGGGACACAGCTTATACTTCAGTAGTCTTAGATCATGTAATGATGATTATTGTACTTTATAACTAGCAAAATCCCCATATCCTGTTCATTGCCCCTTTTTCAGTTATGTGGATTGACTTATCCCTGAAGTGGTTAATTCTCACCTTGACATCTCATAGAACAACTGAATCTCTACCAAGGGTGAATGTGTCCTTCCTCTTAATGTCTAAAAGAAAAGGTTAAAATTCATTGAAGCAAAATGCAACAACCCAAAATGTTGGGGAGGTCGTTTCCACAGTTATTTCATATGACAGTGCTTGGAGTGAAACTACATGACCATGGTGAAGAAGAAAAAACACTTTACCTTGTTCCTCCTGACTGATGTCCTTATGCGTGTTTTGCACAGTTGAGCGTTTTGTGTCTTGTCGTCTGTGTAGGCAACAGCCCTCTTCCCTGGGATAGAACTAGATGATATTTAGACACGTTAATTTGACTTCTCCATTGCTCACATTGATGTGGATATGATTATAATGCTCTGTTTTGTGGGCTTCCCAAGAAAACAATAAATCCCTTACTACTTGTTCGAAATGCAGTAGCACAGATCCTAACAAATACAAGAAAGAGAATATCATTCCTGTTTTGAAAAAACTTCACTGGTCACCTGTATTATCTAGGATAAATTTGAAAGTTCTTTTACTTGTTTTTAAAGCTTTAAGCGACCTAGCACGTCTGTACCTTACTGAATGTCTGTCTTCATATGTTCCTATACGTGACCTGAGATCTGCACATACTGGCCTACTGCAAATACCACATGTGAAATGCAGAAAGAGTGGAGAGGCTGCTTTTTGTTTTTATGCTTCTAAATTATGAAACTCACTTCCACTTTTTATTAGGCAGTCAAGCTCGGTACATTGTTTTAAAAAATATTTGAAAATGTTGCTTTTAATTAAAGTGGTTCTTTGTTCTTTCTATTTCTGTTTCTTTTTTTAGTTCTCTTTAATTGTTCTTATTTTATTACGACTTTCCTAATTTTTATTTATTTAATTGACATGTATGTTGCTTTACTGTATTGCTGTATTTTCCTTTACAACTGAAAGTATATCTCTCAATTTTAATATTTTATTTTTACGCTTGGTTTTTAAAGCACCAAAGCACTATTTGTATGAAAGGTGCTCTATAGATAAAGTTTATTATTATTATTTTTAATATTATTATTATACTTTGTTACATTTTTGGTTAGGACAAAGATTCTAGTAGAGGTGGCCTCTTTTACCCCGTTCCAAAAAATTGGAAAACTACCTTCAGAATACACTGACAATGACCATCTACTGTCTCCTCTAACTGTGTATTGTCATCATGCATATCTTGTGTATTATTTATTGTAGTTGGTTTTGTCATTCTGTAAAGAAGCCACCTTTCAAGGCACTATATAAAATAATGTTTGTTATTATTATTTACATTTTTCATCGTTAAATCTGGCGAAGAGTCTTAAGAGAATATCAAAGAACACGTTGCTCTTACCTTTCCATTCCAAGAAATGCCCTCAGCTCGGATTGCAGAGATTGACCTCTCTGTCTCAAATTCTGAGAAACATAGACTCGATTGAAAAATGACCATTTCCTAAGATTCACATAACATCACCAGTCAACATTTGCCACTTGACATCAATAGAAACCATAGAGTACATGACATTTCCAATCAGTTTTCTTTCAAGGTACAATACCAATCGCCTTGCCAGAAGAGTTATACTGCGGTAGATAAATATTACAAATGTCAGATACACGCAGAGTTGTTTGGATTACTATGAAAAGATTGGCAAATATATTTATGTTCATTATATTTCTTGGAGTGACAGAGCTAAAGAGAAAACAATACTTACCTTTATCTCTGCAGACAGGATCGCAAGGGATTCCCTTATACTGGGTTCCTATGTAACAAATAATACATTATTCAAAAAACATGATATTTCTCTGTCCATTGGCAGCATGATTGTTTATCATTACAGTTTTAGTTAGCTTTAATTTTGTAAACCCCAAGTAAACATAGTTTGTGCCTTTCTCTGAACTTTTTGGCATTTCAATTCAGTTGTTTGTAAGCTTATTTTACAGTTGCTAGGTTGATGAAGTTCCTGAACTGTGCAGTATTTCTTTTGGGTTTGGTGCGAATCATATTCTAGCGGTTGGGGGAAAAAAGCACAGGTGCCATCCCACCATTAAACCCTGAAACTTACCTTAGCCGATTCTTCAACTAAACCAGACATGTTAACTAAGTGTTACAGTATGTTTCAAAGTGTGTATTTTAGCAAACACAACTGAAGTTCTGTTGTCTCCTTGGAGACACCTGGAACTGGTGTGATGCTGGTTCTATGACATCATTCGTTCTAAATGTAAATGCAGGTATTGGCACAACATAGTAAATTGATGTAAAGTTATGGATCCATTTATGATTTTCACTCAGTTTGAAAGAGTTCCTGTCGTGTGGTTAAACTTTGTGTTACGGAGGGTTAACTGGGGTTCTGGCTACTAGTTAGGCTTGGTCATTCAGTCATCTGGTTCATGAAATAGGAAGCTAAGAGATCTGTGTTTTAGTTTTACTGTTTGTTTTTGTTCCATAGAATAAGAAATGTTTCATTAATATTAGTAATAGAGTAGCTGTTTCTCTAAACAGTGTGTGTCAGTTTGCACTGCAGGTGTGCCAGGTAGAGACCATTTAAGAACCCAAAAATATGCTGTCATTTACTGCCGTGGCTAATTTCTGTTAACCTTGTCTCTCACTCACTTTGATGAGCAAAATGTTCATACATAAAGCATACATTTCTGATTGGTCAGAAGAAGCTTCTTAACATATAAGGTATAAAGAAAGTCAGAAAGTTAGGCACTTAGGTCAGCCTTAGGCAGTTAACCAAGACCATAATCCGATAAGAAGCTATTCCCTTTCATGTTGCTAAATCACATGTAGGATACATGAGTTACACCTCCACTTAAGAGACCTTAAAGAGACCTTGGCCAGCCAGGAGTGTAGAAAACCGTAAAACAGTTCTTGAGGACCTAATTGTTAACTCTTAACAGGCAAAGGTTCCTTCAGTCCTATGAGAAATATTTTAGAATTGAACTAAAGTGTGTTTCCGATACAGGAGCATATGTCTGTCAGGGCCTGTTGGAGAGGCCCTGGATGAGAACCCCTGGCTGCAGTTCCACATCCCCCTGAAAGTAAATAGAGCCATAAGCACGGAGCTAAGGACACTGCTCCAGGACATGCTGGCTGTCGATCCTGACCAGCGACCAGAAGCCATCCAGCAGAAGAAGCAAGTCAGGCAAGCCATGGCACGAGAGAAAACATCTTTGTAGTGACTGATAGCAAGATGCCGTGACCAAGGGCAATTCGTCTGAGTAAAGTCTGATTTCATTTTTATGTCCCGAAAGGCCACTGCCTTTGTGCTGTAGATTTCTGATTTAGACGGGCATTTCTATGGACAACTTTGACTTTTCTGTGGGTCCAATGAAAATAAGTTTTTTAACTTATTCTTTGTTACAGTTTTCGAAAGTTTAAAGACATTCACTGAGTTGACGATAAAGGAAAAGTTTCATCTTTCACCTCTTGGAAGGTAGGCCGGTCAGAGGTACAATATATGTCTTCATGTCTTCATCCTCCATGTTTGTAACTACAGGTTTCACAGTGTTGAGCTAAGACACAAAAACACCTACAAATGGCAGATCCAAATGTATAAACCTGGGCTGAAAAAGTGTGTACAGTATATACTCTGTGTAGGTCTGATAAAAGTATTCGAGTCAAAGTGTCATATGGATACAAATTCTCATGATTTTGTATTGTGTGTTTTTTCTCTGTTCTGCTTTATTGAAAGAAATCAGATGCTCTTCCTGAAACTTACCTTAGCTGATTCTTCAGCTAAACCAGACAGACTTCTGAAATTCTCAAATATTATCAAATCTTGTTGGTGCAGAGGTGGTGGAGCCCATTACCAACAGACTCACAGCTGAAATTGCTGTGAAAAGGGCTTCTACCAAATATTAACATGTGGGTGAAAATGTAAACAATTGTAATATTTCCTTTTTTCCCTTTGAAAGTATAACATATGTGGTATGAGAAAGAGGTCCTCATTTAATTGCATGAAACTCTGGCACTGGCGCAACAAACTGAACAAAGTTCAAGGGGGTATACGCTTTCTGTCGACACTTTATTTCCTCTTTTTCCATACTCTAAGAAATGATTTGGGAAACCTGTGGGACACTGGAGGTCATTATACATGAGCCTCTTTCTGCACCTTTTAAGCCATTGAAACCTAGTTGCCTTGTTACAAGGTCTAATATTACAGTAGGTGTGGTTTCTGTCTCCTAATTTCTGAGAATGATCAAATTGGGGAATAAGTTGTAGGGAATACCACTCTTGCACTTCTAAGAAAAGACTATCTCAAATGAAACTCGCTATACAAAGACATCTTGTTGAAAAATTCTTTATTTTTTGTCATTTCTAAAGAAAAAACATTCATCAAGTCCTTCACAAATGTTTTGTTTGTGACTTTCTCTGTTGTTCCCTTTCACACTCAACTGAACTATGTGTTATGTCTTGTAAACGTAATCAAACATTTCACTTAGGTGTGTGGGTTAACACAAACCCATATTGTATGAAACATTCAGTTTTTCATTCACGTTTTTTCTAACAATTGCATCCATGCTAGGACTACAGTAAACAACACTTTTTACTAAAGTAAATGAAATTGTTCATTAAACAAGACACATTGTTTTAAATGTATGCAATACGACGACACTAAAAACAACACTGAAACTTTTCATTGAAATACTGGACGAGATTGTGCATATTCAATGGATTTCTCCTGGTGCTTTTTTTCATCAGTCTTTTCATATTCTTGTTCTCTACTCAGGTGTCTCCTGTTCCTTTGGTGATGTCTGCTGTACACACATGGTATCATACACTTGAGCAAAGTGTGATACCACCGTTTGTTCTTCTCCTAAAATAAAGATGAACATTGACAAAAGTCAGAAGCACTCTTTTCTTTGACAGACGAACAAAACAATGCAAGAATAACCATACTCTCTGTTCCTTACTCATTTCTACCTACCTGTTTGATCACTTTGTCTGCTTCAGTCAGGACAGGGTGCTGGGGCTGACTCTGAGCAATCTGAGAAGAGCTCTCTGTGATCTTCTCCCCTACAGTGGCTACATTGTACTCTGTTTGAAATCCAGGTATCGCCTCCGGTAAGTTCCTCGGTCCTTTTTGGGACTTGAAAGGGTAGAATCATTTTGTGACTACATTTCCTTGTCATGCACTGATATGTTCTGGTTTGTGTTCGATTACTGCAGGCGTTCAAGTACTTTCTTTTTGTTCTAGATTGGCAGTGTTTGAGATGGTAGGAACTTGTCATATTCTCAACTCTGAATGCTCTGTAAACATACTATTTAAGCAATTCTTAGAAATCTGAAAGCAGTGTTACCTGTATCATTTTTTGTCTTGGTAGTAGTATTGCAGCTCCAACATCAGCACTTAAATAATGGTTTGTGATGTTACTTGTCCTTGGAGTCAGTATACTCCTGAGAAGTCAAGAGAAATCTTACGTAAGCATTAATTATGTTTCACTTTTGAAAGCAAAGTACGTGTCAAGTACTTTGAAGGCATTTATTGATACTTTTAAGCACTTTCGTTGATTATTATTATCCTTCAATTAGTTATTACAAGTCCAACATTCTCTACATGATCTCACTCCATATTCAGAATGTGGGAATACAATTGTTTTAAGGAAATGCCACTGAATAGATAGTAGCTGCACTCTACAAAGATGAATTTGCTAATTAATCAGTCAGGGACACAGCTTATACTTCAGTAGTCTTAGATCATGTAATGATGATTATTGTACTTTATAACTAGCAAAATCCCCATATCCTGTTCATTGCCCCTTTTTCAGTTATGTGGATTGACTTATCCCTGAAGTGGTTAATTCTCACCTTGACATCTCATAGAACAACTGAATCTCTACCAAGGGTGAATGTGTCCTTCCTCTTAATGTCTAAAAGAAAAGGTTAAAATTCATTGAAGCAAAATGCAACAACCCAAAATGTTGGGGAGGTCGTTTCCACAGTTATTTCATATGACAGTGCTTGGAGTGAAACTACATGACCATGGTGAAGAAGAAAAAACACTTTACCTTGTTCCTCCTGACTGATGTCCTTATGCGTGTTTTGCACAGTTGAGCGTTTTGTGTCTTGTCGTCTGTGTAGGCAACAGCCCTCTTCCCTGGGATAGAACTAGATGATATTTAGACACGTTAATTTGACTTCTCCATTGCTCACATTGATGTGGATATGATTATAATGCTCTGTTTTGTGGGCTTCCCAAGAAAACAATAAATCCCTTACTACTTGTTCGAAATGCAGTAGCTCAGATCCTAACAAATACAAGAAAGAGAATATCATTCCTGTTTTGAAAAAACTTCACTGGTCACCTGTATTATCTAGGATAAATTTGAAAGTTCTTTTACTTGTTTTTAAAGCTTTAAGCGACCTAGCACGTCTGTACCTTACTGAATGTCTGTCTTCATATGTTCCTATACGTGACCTGAGATCTGCACATACTGGCCTACTGCAAATACCACATGTGAAATGCAGAAAGAGTGGAGAGGCTGCTTTTTGTTTTTATGCTTCCAAATTATGAAACTCACTTCCACTTTTTATTAGGCAGTCAAGCTCGGTACATTGTTTTAAAAAACATTTGAAAATGTTGCTTTTAGTTAAACTGGTTCTTTGTTCTTTCTATTTCTGTTTCTTTTTTAGTTCTCTTTAATTGTTCTTATTTTATTACGACTTTCCTAATTTTTATTTATTTAATTAACATGTATGTTGCTTTACTGTATTGCTGTATTTTCCTTTACAACTGAAAGTATATCTCTCAATTTTAATATTTTATTTTTACGCTTGGTTTTTAAAGCACCAAAGCACTATTTGTATGAAAGGTGCTCTATAGATAAAGTTCATCATTATTATTTTTAATATTATTATTATACTTTCTTACATTTTTGGTTAGGACAAAGATTCTAGTAGAGGTGGCCTCTTTTACCCCGTTCCAAAAAATTGGAAAACTACCTTCAGAATACACTGACAATGACCATCTACTGTCTCCTCTAACTGTGTATTGTCATCATGCATATCTTGTGTATTATTTATTGTAGTTGGTTTTGTCATTCTGTAAAGAAGCCACCTTTCAAGGCACTATATAAAATAATGTTTGTTATTATTATTTACATTTTTCATCGTAAAATCTGGCGAAGAGTCTTAAGAGAATAACAAAGAACACGTTGCTCTTACCTTTCCATTCCAAGAAATACCCTCAGCTCGGATTGCAGAGATTGACCTCTCTGTCTCAAATTCTGAGAAACATAGACTCGATTGAAAAATGACCATTTCCTAAGATTCACATAACATCACCAGTCAACATTTGCCACTTGACATCAATAGAAACCATAGAGTACATGACATTTCCAATCAGTTTTCTTTCAAGGTACAATACCAATCGCCTTGCCAGAAGAGTTATACTGCGGTAGATAAATATTACAAATGTCAGATGCACGCAGAGTTGTTTGGATTACTATGAAAAGATTGGCAAATATATTTATGTTCATTATATTTCTTGGAGTGACAGAGCTAAAGAGAAAACAATACTTACCTTTATCTCTGCAGACAGGATCGCAAGGGATTCCCTTATACTGGGTTCCTATGTAACAAATAATACATTATTCAAAAAACATGATATTTCTCTGTCCATTGGCAGCATGATTGTTTATCATTACAGTTTTAGTTAGCTTTAATTTTGTAAACCCCAAGTAAACATAGTTTGTGCCTTTCTCTGAACTTTTTGGCATTTCAATTCAGTTGTTTGTAAGCTTATTTTACAGTTGCTAGGTTGATGAAGTTCCTGAACTGTGCAGTATTTCTTTTGGGTTTGGTGCGAATCATATTCTAGCGGTTGGGGGAAAAAAGCACAGGTGCCATCCCACCATTAAACCCTGAAACTTACCTTAGCCGATTCTTCAACTAAACCAGACATGTTAACTAAGTGTTACAGTATGTTTCAAAGTGTGTATTTTAGCAAACACAACTGAAGTTCTGTTGTCTCCTTGGAGACACCTGGAACTGGTGTGATGCTGGTTCTATGACATCATTCGTTCTAAATGTAAATGCAGGTATTGGCACAACATAGTAAATTGGTGTAAAGTTATGGATCCATTTATGATTTTCACTCAGTTTGAAAGAGTTCCTGTCGTGTGGTTAAACGTTGTGTTACGGAGGGTTAACTGGGGTTCTGGCTACTAGTTAAGCTTGGTCATTCAGTCATCTGGTTCATGAAATAGGAAGGTAAGAGATCTGTGTTTTAGTTTTACTGTTTGTTTTTGTTCCATAGAATAAGAAATGTTTCATTAATATTAGTAATAGAGTAGCTGTTTCTCTAAACAGTGTGTGTCAGTTTGCACTGCAGGTGTGCCAGGTAGAGACCATTTAAGAACCCAAAAATATGCTGTCATTTACTGCCGTGGCTAATTTCTGTTAACCTTGTCTCTCACTCACTTTGATGAGCAAAATGTTCATACATAAAGCATACATTTCTGATTGGTCAGAAGAAGCTTCTTAACATATAAGGTATAAAGAAAGTCAGAAAGTTAGGCACTTAGGTCAGCCTTAGGCAGTTAACCAAGACCATAATCCGATAAGAAGCTATTCCCTTTCATGTTGCTAAATCACATGTAGGATACATGAGTTACACCTCCACTTAAGAGACCTTAAAGAGACCTTGGCCAGCCAGGAGTGTAGAAAACCGTAAAACAGTTCTTGAGGACCTAATTGTTAACTCTTAACAGGCAAAGGTTCCTTCAGTCCTATGAGAAATATTTTAGAATTGAACTAAAGTGTGTTTCCGATACAGGAGCATATGTCTGTCAGGGCCTGTTGGAGAGGCCCTGGATGAGAACCCCTGGCTGCAGTTCCACATCCCCCTGAAAGTAAATAGAGCCATAAGCATGGAGCTAAGGACACTGCTCCAGGATATGCTGGCTGTCGATCCTGACCAGCGACCAGACGCCATCCAGCTGAAGAAGCAAGTCAGGCAAGCCATGGCACGAGAGAAAACATCTTTGTAGTGACTGATAGCAAGATGTCAGTGACCAAGGGCAATTCGTCTGAGTAAAGTGTGATTTCATTTTTATGTCCCGAAAGGCCACTGCCTTTGTGCTGTAGATTTCTGATTTAGACGGGCATTTCTATGGACAACTTTGACTTTTCTGTGGGTCCAATGAAAATAAGTTTTTTAACTTATTCTTTGTTACAGTTTTCGAAAGTTTAAAGACATTCACTGAGTTGACGATAAAGGAAAAGTTTCATCTTTCACCTCTTGGAAGGTAGGCCGGTCAGAGGTACAATATATGTCTTCATGTCTTCATCCTCCATGTTTGTAACTACAGGTTTCACAGTGTTGAGCTAAGACACAAAAACACCTACAAATGGCAGTTCCAAATGTATAAACCTGGGCTGAAAAAGTGTGTACAGTATATACTCTGTGTAGGTCTGATAAAAGTATTCGAGTCAAAGTGTCATATGGATACAAATTCTCATGATTTTGTATTGTGTGTTTTTTCTCTGTTCTGCTTTATTGAAAGAAATCAGATGCTCTTCCTGAAACTTACCTTAGCTGATTCTTCAGCTAAACCAGACAGACTTCTGAAATTCTCAAATATTATCAAATCTTGTTGGTGCAGAGGTGGTGGAGCCCATTACCAACAGACTCACAGCTGAAATTATTCCAAATATTAACATGTGGGTGAAAATGTAAACAATTGTAATATTTCCTTTTTTCCCATTGAAAGTATAACATATGTGGTGTGAGATAGAGGTCCTCATTTAATTGCATGAAACTCTGGCACTGGCGCAACAAACTGAACAAAGTTCAAGGGGGTATACGCTTTCTGTAGACACTTTATTTCCTCTTTTTCCATACTCTAAGAAATGATTTGGGAAACCTGTGGGACACTGGAGGTCATTATACATGAGCCTCTTTCTGCACCTTTTAAGCCATTGAAACCTAGTTGCCTTGTTACAAGGTCTAATATTACAGTAGGTGTGGTTTCCGTCTCCTAATTTCTGAGAATGATCAAATTGGGGAATAAGTTGTAGGGAATACCACTCTTGCACTTCTAAGAAAAGACTATCTCAAATGAAATTCGCTATAGAAAGACATCTTGTTGAAAAATTCTTTATTTTTTGTCATTTCTAAAGAAAAAACATTCATCAAGTCCTTCACAAATGTTTTGTTTGTGACTTTCTCTGTTGTTCCCTTTCACACTCAACTGAACTATGTGTTATGTCTTGTAAACGTAATCAAACATTTCACTTAGGTGTGTGGGTTAACACAAACCCATATTGTATGAAACATTCAGTTTTTCATTCACGTTTTTTCTAACAATTGCATCCATGCTAGGACTACAGTAAACAACACTTTTTACTAAAGTAAATCAAATTGTTCATTAAACAAGACACATTGTTTTAAATGTATGCAATACGACGACACTAAAAACAACACTGAAACTTTTCATTGAAATACTGGACGAGATTGTGCATATTCAATGGATTTCTCCTGGTGCTTTTTTTCATCAGTCTTTTCATATTCTTGTTCTCTACTCAGGTGTCTCCTGTTCCTTTGGTGATGTCTGCTGTACACACATGGTATCATACACTTGAGCAAAGTGTGATACCACCGTTTGTTCTTCTCCTAAAATAAAGATGAACATTGACAAAAGTCAGAAGCACCCTTTTCTTTGACAGACGAACAAAACAATGCAAGAATAACCATACTCTCTGTTCCTTACTCATTTCTACCTACCTGTCTGACCACTTTGTCTGCTTCAGTCAGGACAGGGTGCTGGGGCTGACTCTGAGCAATCTGAGAGGAGCTCTCTGTGATCTTCTCCCCTACAGTGGCTACATTGTACTCTGTTTGAAATCCAGGTATCGCCTCCGGTAAGTTCCTCGGTCCTTTTTGGGACTTGAAAGGGTAGAATCATTTTGTGACTACATTTCCTTGTCATGCACTGATATGTTCTGGTTTGTGTTCGATTACTGCAGGCGTTCAAGTACTTTCTTTTTGTTCTAGATTGGCAGTGTTTGAGATGGTAGGAACTTGTCATATTCTCAACTCTGAATGCTCTGTAAACATACTATTTTAGCAATTCTTAGAAATCTGAAAGCAGTGTTACCTGTATCATTTTTTGTCTTGGTAGTAGTATTGCAGCTCCAACATCAGCACTTAAATAATGGTTTGTGATGTTACTTGTCCTTGGAGTTAGTATACTCCTGAGAAGTCAAGAGAAATCTTACGTAAGCATTAATTATGTTTCACTTTTGAAAGCAAAGTACGTGTCAAGTACTTTGAAGGCATTTGTTGATACTTTTAAGCACTTTCGTTGATTATTATTATCCTTCAATTAGTTATTACAAGTCCAACATTCTCTACATGATCTCACTCCATATTCAGAATGTGGGAATACAATTGTTTTAAGGAAATGCCACTGAATAGATAGTAGCTGCACTCTACAAAGATGAATTTGCTCATTAATCAGTCAGGGACACAGCTTATACTTCAGTAGTCTTAGATCATGTAATGATGATTATTGTACTTTATAACTAGCAAAATCCCCATATCCTGTTCATTGCCCCTTTTTCAGTTATGTGGATTGACTTATCCCTGAAGTGGTTAATTCTCACCTTGACATCTCATAGAACAACTGAATCTCTACCAAGGGTGAATGTGTCCTTCCTCTTAATGTCTAAAAGAAAAGGTTAAAATTCATTGAAGCAAAATGCAACAACCCAAAATGTTGGGGAGGTCGTTTCCACAGTTATTTCATATGACAGTGCTTGGAGTGAAACTACATGACCATGGTGAAGAAGTAAAAACACTTTACCTTGTTCCTCCTGACTGATGTCCTTATGCGTGTTTTGCACAGTTGAGCGTTTTGTGTCTTGTCGTCTGTGTAGGCAACAGCCCTCTTCCCTGGGATAGAACTAGATGATATTTAGACACGTTAATTTGACTTCTCCATTGCTCACATTGATGTGGATATGATTATAATGCTCTGTTTTGTGGGCTTCCCAAGAAAACAATAAATCCCTTACTACTTGTTCGAAATGCAGTAGCACAGATCCTAACAAATACAAGAAAGAGAATATCATTCCTGTTTTGAAAAAACTTCACTGGTCACCTGTATTATCGAGGATAAATTTGAAAGTTCTTTTACTTGTTTTTAAAGCTTTAAGCGACCTAGCACGTCTGTACCTTACTGAATGTCTGTCTTCATATGTTCCTATACGTGACCTGAGATCTGCACATACTGGCCTACTGCAAATACCACATGTGAAATGCAGAAAGAGTGGAGAGGCTGCTTTTTGTTTTTATGCTTCCAAATTATGAAACTCACTTCCACTTTTTATTAGGCAGTCAAGCTCGGTACATTGTTTTAAAAAACATTTGAAAATGTTGCTTTTAGTTAAAGTGGTTCTTTGTTCTTTTTTTTATTTATTTTTATTTATTTAATTGACATGTATGTTGCTTTACTGTATTGCTGTATTTTCCTTTACAACTGAAAGTATATCTCTCAATTTTAATATTTTATTTTTACGCTTGGTTTTTAAAGCACCAAAGCACTATTTGTATGAAAGGTGCTCTATAGATAAAGTTTATCATTATTATTTTTAATATTATTATTATACTTTGTTACATTTTTGGTTAGGACAAAGATTCTAGTAGAGGTGGCCTCTTTTACCCCGTTCCAAAAAATTGGAAAACTACCTTCAGGATACACTGACAATGACCATCTACTGTCTCCTCTAACTGTGTATTGTCATCATGCATATCTTGTGTATTATTTATTGTAGTTGGTTTTGTCATTCTGTAAAGAAGCCACCTTTCAAGGCACTATATAAAATAATGTTTGTTATTATTATTTACATTTTTCGTCGTAAAATCTGGCGAGGAGTCCTAAGAGAATATCAAAGAACACGTTGCTCTTACCTTTCCATTCCAAGAAATACCCTCAGCTCGGATTGCAGAGATTGACCTCTCTGTCTCAAATTCTGAGAAACATAGACTCGATTGAAAAATGACCATTTCCTAAGATTCACATAACATCACCAGTCAACATTTGCCACTTGACATCAATAGAAACCATAGAGTACATGACATTTCCAATCAGTTTTCTTTCAAGGTTCAATACCAATCGCCTTGTCAGAAGAGTTATACTGCGGTAGATAAATATTACAAATGTCAGATACACGCAGAGTTGTTTGGATTACTATGAAAAGATTGGCAAATATATTTATGTTCATTATATTTCTTGGAGTGACAGAGCTAAAGAGAAAACAATACTTACCTTTATCTCTGCAGACAGGATCGCAAGGGATTCCCTTATACTGGGTTCCTATGTAACAAATAATACATTATTCAAAAAACATGATATTTCTCTGTCCATTGGCAGCATGATTGTTTATCATTACAGTTTTAGTTAGCTTTAATTTTGTAAACCCCAAGTAAACATAGTTTGTGCCTTTCTCTGAACTTTTTGGCATTTCAGTTCAGTTGTTTGTAAGCTTATTTTACAGTTGCTAGGTTGATGAAGTTCCTGAACTGTGCAGTATTTCTTTTGGGTTTGGTGCGAATCATATTCTAGCGGTTGGGGGAAAAAAGCACAGGTGCCATCCCACCATTAAACCCTGAAACTTACCTTAGCCGATTCTTCAACTAAACCAGACATGTTAACTAAGTGTTACAGTATGTTTCAAAGTGTGTATTTTAGCAAACACAACTGAAGTTCTGTTGTCTCCTTGGAGACACCTGGAACTGGTGTGATGCTGGTTCTATGACATCATTCGTTCTAAATGTAAATGCAGGTATTGGCACAACATAGTAAATTGATGTAAAGTTATGGATCCATTTATGATTTTCACTCAGTTTGAAAGAGTTCCTGTCGTGTGGTTAAACTTTGTGTTACGGAGGGTTAGCTGGGGTTCTGGCTACTAGTTAGGCTTGGTCATTCAGTCATCTGGTTCATGAAATAGGAAGCTAAGAGATCTGTGTTTTAGTTTTACTGTTTGTTTTTGTTCCATAGAATAAGAAATGTTTCATTAATATTAGTAGTAGAGTAGCTGTTTCTCTAAACAGTGTGTGTCAGTTTGCACTGCAGGTGTGCCAGGTAGAGACCATTTAAGAACCCAAAAATATGCTGTCATTTACTGCCGTGGCTAATTTCTGTTAACCTTGTCTCTCACTCACTTTGATGAGCAAAATGTTCATACATAAAGCATACATTTCTGATTGGTCAGAAGAAGCTTCTTAACATATAAGGTATAAAGAAAGTCAGAAAGTTAGGCACTTAGGTCAGCCTTAGGCAGTTAACCAAGACCATAATCCGATAAGAAGCTATTCCCTTTCATGTTGCTAAATCACATGTAGGATACATGAGTTACACCTCCACTTAAGAGACCTTAAAGAGACCTTGGCCAGCCAGGAGTGTAGAAAACCGTAAAACAGTTCTTGAGGACCTAATTGTTAACTCTTAACAGGCAAAGGTTCCTTCAGTCCTATGAGAAATATTTTAGAATTGAACTAAAGTGTGTTTCCGATACAGGAGCATATGTCTGTCAGGGCCTGTTGGAGAGGCCCTGGATGAGAACCCCTGGCTGCAGTTCCACATCCCCCTGAAAGTAAATAGAGCCATAAGCACGGAGCTAAGGACACTGCTCCAGGACATGCTGGCTGTCGATCCTGACCAGCGACCAGAAGCCATCCAGCAGAAGAAGCAAGTCAGGCAAGCCATGGCACGACAGAAAACATCTTTGTAGTGACTGATGTAAGATGATAGCAAGATGTCCGTGACCAAGGGCAATTCGTCTGAGTAAAGTGTGATTTCATTTTTATGTCCCGAAAGGCTACTGCCTTTGTGCTGTAGATTTCTGATTTAGACGGGCATTTCTATGGACAACTTTGACTTTTCTGTGGGTCCAATGAAAATAAGTTTTTTAACTTATTCTTTGTTACAGTTTTCGAAAGTTTAAAGACATTCACTGAGTTGACGATAAAGGAAAAGTTTCATCTTTCACCTCTTGGAAGGTAGGCCGGTCAGAGGTACAATATATGTCTTCATGTCTTCATCCTCCATGTTTGTAACTACAGGTTTCACAGTGTTGAGCTAAGACACAAAAACACCTACAAATGGCAGTTCCAAATGTATAAACCTGGGCTGAAAAAGTGTGTACAGTATATACTCTGTGTAGGTCTGATAAAAGTATTCGAGTCAAAGTGTCATATGGATACAAAGTCTCATGATTTTGTATTGTGTGTTTTTTCTCTGTTCTGCTTTATTGAAAGAAATCAGATGCTCTTCCTGAAACTTACCTTAGCTGATTCTTCAGCTAAACCAGACAGACTTCTGAAATTCTCAAATATTATCAAATCTTGTTGGTGCAGAGGTGGTGGAGCCCATTACCAACAGACTCACAGCTGAAATTATTCCAAATATTAACATGTGGGTGAAAATGTAAACAATTGTAATATTTCCTTTTTTCCCATTGAAAGTATAACATATGTGGTGTGAGATAGAGGTCCTCATTTAATTGCATGAAACTCTGGCACTGGCGCAACAAACTGAACAAAGTTCAAGGGGGTATACGCTTTCTGTAGACACTTTATTTCCTCTTTTTCCATACTCTAAGAAATGATTTGGGAAACCTGTGGGACACTGGAGGTCATTATACATGAGCCTCTTTCTGCACCTTTTAAGCCATTGAAACCTAGTTGCCTTGTTACAAGGTCTAATATTACAGTAGGTGTGGTTTCCGTCTCCTAATTTCTGAGAATGATCAAATTGGGGAATAAGTTGTTGGGAATACCACTCTTGCACTTCTAAGAAAAGACTATCTCAAATGAAACTCGCTATAGAAAGACATCTTGTTGAAAAATTCTTTATTTTTTGTCATTTCTAAAGAAAAAACATTCATCAAGTCCTTCACAAATGTTTTGTTTGTGACTTTCTCTGTTGTTCCCTTTCACACTCAACTGAACTATGTGTTATGTCTTGTAAACGTAATCAAACATTTCACTTAGGTGTGTGGGTTAACACAAACCCATATTGTATGAAACATTCAGTTTTTCATTCACGTTTTTTCTAACAATTGCATCCATGCTAGGACTACAGTAAACAACACTTTTTACTAAAGTAAATGAAATTGTTCATTAAACAAGACACATTGTTTTAAATGTATGCAATACGACGACACTAAAAACAACACTGAAACTTTTAATTGAAATACTGGACGAGATTATGCATATTCAATGGATTTCTCCTGGTGCTTTTTTTCATCAGTCTTTTCATATTCTTGTTCTCTACTCAGGTGTCTCCTGTTCCTTTGGTGATGTCTGCTGTACACACATGGTATCATACACTTGAGCAAAGTGTGATACCACCGTTTGTTCTTCTCCTAAAATAAAGATGAACATTGACAAAAGTCAGAAGCACTCTTTTCTTTGACAGACGAACAAAACAATGCAAGAATAACCATACTCTCTGTTCCTTACTCATTTCTACCTACCTGTCTGACCACTTTGTCTGCTTCAGTCAGGACAGGGTGCTGGGGCTGACTCTGAGCAATCTGAGAAGAGCTCTCTGTGATCTTCTCCCCTACAGTGGCTACATTGTACTCTGTTTGAAATCCAGGTATCGCCTCCGGTAAGTTCCTCGGTCCTTTTTGGGACTTGAAAGGGTAGAATCATTTTGTGACTACATTTCCTTGTCATGCACTGATATGTTCTGGTTTGTGTTCGATTACTGCAGGCGTTCAAGTACTTTCTTTTTGTTCTAGATTGGCAGTGTTTGAGATGGTAGGAACTTGTCATATTCTCAACTCTGAATGCTCTGTAAACATACTATTTTAGCAATTCTTAGAAATCTGAAAGCAGTGTTACCTGTATCATTTTTTGTCTTGGTAGTAGTATTGCAGCTCCAACATCAGCACTTAAATAATGGTTTGTGATGTTACTTGTCCTTGGAGTTAGTATACTCCTGAGAAGTCAAGAGAAATCTTACGTAAGCATTAATTATGTTTCACTTTTGAAAGCAAAGTACGTGTCAAGTACTTTGAAGGCATTTGTTGATACTTTTAAGCACTTTCGTTGATTATTATTATCCTTCAATTAGTTATTACAAGTCCAACATTCTCTACATGATCTCACTCCATATTCAGAATGTGGGAATACAATTGTTTTAAGGAAATGCCACTGAATAGATAGTAGCTGCACTCTACAAAGATGAATTTGCTAATTAATCAGTCAGGGACACAGCTTATACTTCAGTAGTCTTAGATCATGTAATGATGATTATTGTACTTTATAACTAGCAAAATCCCCATATCCTGTTCATTGCCCCTTTTTCAGTTATGTGGATTGACTTATCCCTGAAGTGGTTAATTCTCACCTTGACATCTCATAGAACAACTGAATCTCTACCAAGGGTGAATGTGTCCTTCCTCTTAATGTCTAAAAGAAAAGGTTAAAATTCATTGAAGCAAAATGCAACAACCCAAAATGTTGGGGAGGTCGTTTCCACAGTTATTTCATATGACAGTGCTTGGAGTGAAACTACATGACCATGGTGAAGAAGTAAAAACACTTTACCTTGTTCCTCCTGACTGATGTCCTTATGCGTGTTTTGCACAGTTGAGCGTTTTGTGTCTTGTCGTCTGTGTAGGCAACAGCCCTCTTCCCTGGGATAGAACTAGATGATATTTAGACACGTTAATTTGACTTCTCCATTGCTCACATTGATGTGGATATGATTATAATGCTCTGTTTTGTGGGCTTCCCAAGAAAACAATAAATCCCTTACTACTTGTTCGAAATGCAGTAGCACAGATCCTAACAAATACAAGAAAGAGAATATCATTCCTGTTTTGAAAAAACTTCACTGGTCACCTGTATTATCGAGGATAAATTTGAAAGTTCTTTTACTTGTTTTTAAAGCTTTAAGCGACCTAGCACGTCTGTACCTTACTGAATGTCTGTCTTCATATGTTCCTATACGTGACCTGAGATCTGCACATACTGGCCTACTGCAAATACCACATGTGAAATGCAGAAAGAGTGGAGAGGCTGCTTTTTGTTTTTATGCTTCCAAATTATGAAACTCACTTCCACTTTTTATTAGGCAGTCAAGCTCGGTACATTGTTTTAAAAAACATTTGAAAATGTTGCTTTTAGTTAAAGTGGTTCTTTGTTCTTTTTTTTATTTATTTTTATTTATTTAATTGACATGTATGTTGCTTTACTGTATTGCTGTATTTTCCTTTACAACTGAAAGTATATCTCTCAATTTTAATATTTTATTTTTACGCTTGGTTTTTAAAGCACCAAAGCACTATTTGTATGAAAGGTGCTCTATAGATAAAGTTTATCATTATTATTTTTAATATTATTATTATACTTTGTTACATTTTTGGTTAGGACAAAGATTCTAGTAGAGGTGGCCTCTTTTACCCCGTTCCAAAAAATTGGAAAACTACCTTCAGGATACACTGACAATGACCATCTACTGTCTCCTCTAACTGTGTATTGTCATCATGCATATCTTGTGTATTATTTATTGTAGTTGGTTTTGTCATTCTGTAAAGAAGCCACCTTTCAAGGCACTATATAAAATAATGTTTGTTATTATTATTTACATTTTTCGTCGTAAAATCTGGCGAGGAGTCCTAAGAGAATATCAAAGAACACGTTGCTCTTACCTTTCCATTCCAAGAAATACCCTCAGCTCGGATTGCAGAGATTGACCTCTCTGTCTCAAATTCTGAGAAACATAGACTCGATTGAAAAATGACCATTTCCTAAGATTCACATAACATCACCAGTCAACATTTGCCACTTGACATCAATAGAAACCATAGAGTACATGACATTTCCAATCAGTTTTCTTTCAAGGTTCAATACCAATCGCCTTGTCAGAAGAGTTATACTGCGGTAGATAAATATTACAAATGTCAGATACACGCAGAGTTGTTTGGATTACTATGAAAAGATTGGCAAATATATTTATGTTCATTATATTTCTTGGAGTGACAGAGCTAAAGAGAAAACAATACTTACCTTTATCTCTGCAGACAGGATCGCAAGGGATTCCCTTATACTGGGTTCCTATGTAACAAATAATACATTATTCAAAAAACATGATATTTCTCTGTCCATTGGCAGCATGATTGTTTATCATTACAGTTTTAGTTAGCTTTAATTTTGTAAACCCCAAGTAAACATAGTTTGTGCCTTTCTCTGAACTTTTTGGCATTTCAGTTCAGTTGTTTGTAAGCTTATTTTACAGTTGCTAGGTTGATGAAGTTCCTGAACTGTGCAGTATTTCTTTTGGGTTTGGTGCGAATCATATTCTAGCGGTTGGGGGAAAAAAGCACAGGTGCCATCCCACCATTAAACCCTGAAACTTACCTTAGCCGATTCTTCAACTAAACCAGACATGTTAACTAAGTGTTACAGTATGTTTCAAAGTGTTTATTTTAGCAAACACAACTGAAGTTCTGTTGTCTCCTTGGAGACACCTGGAACTGGTGTGATGCTGGTTCTATGACATCATTCGTTCTAAATGTAAATGCAGGTATTGGCACAACATAGTAAATTGATGTAAAGTTATGGATCCATTTATGATTTTCACTCAGTTTGAAAGAGTTCCTGTCGTGTGGTTAAACTTTGTGTTACGGAGGGTTAGCTGGGGTTCTGGCTACTAGTTAGGCTTGGTCATTCAGTCATCTGGTTCATGAAATAGGAAGCTAAGAGATCTGTGTTTTAGTTTTACTGTTTGTTTTTGTTCCATAGAATAAGAAATGTTTCATTAATATTAGTAGTAGAGTAGCTGTTTCTCTAAACAGTGTGTGTCAGTTTGCACTGCAGGTGTGCCAGGTAGAGACCATTTAAGAACCCAAAAATATGCTGTCATTTACTGCCGTGGCTAATTTCTGTTAACCTTGTCTCTCACTCACTTTGATGAGCAAAATGTTCATACATAAAGCATACATTTCTGATTGGTCAGAAGAAGCTTCTTAACATATAAGGTATAAAGAAAGTCAGAAAGTTAGGCACTTAGGTCAGCCTTAGGCAGTTAACCAAGACCATAATCCGATAAGAAGCTATTCCCTTTCATGTTGCTAAATCACATGTAGGATACATGAGTTACACCTCCACTTAAGAGACCTTAAAGAGACCTTGGCCAGCCAGGAGTGTAGAAAACCGTAAAACAGTTCTTGAGGACCTAATTGTTAACTCTTAACAGGCAAAGGTTCCTTCAGTCCTATGAGAAATATTTTAGAATTGAACTAAAGTGTGTTTCCGATACAGGAGCATATGTCTGTCAGGGCCTGTTGGAGAGGCCCTGGATGAGAACCCCTGGCTGCAGTTCCACATCCCCCTGAAAGTAAATAGAGCCATAAGCACGGAGCTAAGGACACTGCTCCAGGACATGCTGGCTGTCGATCCTGACCAGCGACCAGAAGCCATCCAGCAGAAGAAGCAAGTCAGGCAAGCCATGGCACGACAGAAAACATCTTTGTAGTGACTGATGTAAGATGATAGCAAGATGTCCGTGACCAAGGGCAATTCGTCTGAGTAAAGTGTGATTTCATTTTTATGTCCCGAAAGGCTACTGCCTTTGTGCTGTAGATTTCTGATTTAGACGGGCATTTCTATGGACAACTTTGACTTTTCTGTGGGTCCAATGAAAATAAGTTTTTTAACTTATTCTTTGTTACAGTTTTCGAAAGTTTAAAGACATTCACTGAGTTGACGATAAAGGAAAAGTTTCATCTTTCACCTCTTGGAAGGTAGGCCGGTCAGAGGTACAATATATGTCTTCATGTCTTCATCCTCCATGTTTGTAACTACAGGTTTCACAGTGTTGAGCTAAGACACAAAAACACCTACAAATGGCAGTTCCAAATGTATAAACCTGGGCTGAAAAAGTGTGTACAGTATATACTCTGTGTAGGTCTGATAAAAGTATTCGAGTCAAAGTGTCATATGGATACAAAGTCTCATGATTTTGTATTGTGTGTTTTTTCTCTGTTCTGCTTTATTGAAAGAAATCAGATGCTCTTCCTGAAACTTACCTTAGCTGATTCTTCAGCTAAACCAGACAGACTTCTGAAATTCTCAAATATTATCAAATCTTGTTGGTGCAGAGGTGGTGGAGCCCATTACCAACAGACTCACAGCTGAAATTATTCCAAATATTAACATGTGGGTGAAAATGTAAACAATTGTAATATTTCCTTTTTTCCCATTGAAAGTATAACATATGTGGTGTGAGATAGAGGTCCTCATTTAATTGCATGAAACTCTGGCACTGGCGCAACAAACTGAACAAAGTTCAAGGGGGTATACGCTTTCTGTAGACACTTTATTTCCTCTTTTTCCATACTCTAAGAAATGATTTGGGAAACCTGTGGGACACTGGAGGTCATTATACATGAGCCTCTTTCTGCACCTTTTAAGCCATTGAAACCTAGTTGCCTTGTTACAAGGTCTAATATTACAGTAGGTGTGGTTTCCGTCTCCTAATTTCTGAGAATGATCAAATTGGGGAATAAGTTGTTGGGAATACCACTCTTGCACTTCTAAGAAAAGACTATCTCAAATGAAACTCGCTATAGAAAGACATCTTGTTGAAAAATTCTTTATTTTTTGTCATTTCTAAAGAAAAAACATTCATCAAGTCCTTCACAAATGTTTTGTTTGTGACTTTCTCTGTTGTTCCCTTTCACACTCAACTGAACTATGTGTTATGTCTTGTAAACGTAATCAAACATTTCACTTAGGTGTGTGGGTTAACACAAACCCATATTGTATGAAACATTCAGTTTTTCATTCACGTTTTTTCTAACAATTGCATCCATGCTAGGACTACAGTAAACAACACTTTTTACTAAAGTAAATGAAATTGTTCATTAAACAAGACACATTGTTTTAAATGTATGCAATACGACGACACTAAAAACAACACTGAAACTTTTAATTGAAATACTGGACGAGATTGTGCATATTCAATGGATTTCTCCTGGTGCTTTTTTTCATCAGTCTTTTCATATTCTTGTTCTCTACTCAGGTGTCTCCTGTTCCTTTGGTGATGTCTGCTGTACACACATGGTATCATACACTTGAGCAAAGTGTGATACCACCGTTTGTTCTTCTCCTAAAATAAAGATGAACATTGACAAAAGTCAGAAGCACTCTTTTCTTTGACAGACGAACAAAACAATGCAAGAATAACCATACTCTCTGTTCCTTACTCATTTCTACCTACCTGTCTGACCACTTTGTCTGCTTCAGTCAGGACAGGGTGCTGGGGCTGACTCTGAGCAATCTGAGAAGAGCTCTCTGTGATCTTCTCCCCTACAGTGGCTACATTGTACTCTGTTTGAAATCCAGGTATCGCCTCCGGTAAGTTCCTCGGTCCTTTTTGGGACTTGAAAGGGTAGAATCATTTTGTGACTACATTTCCTTGTCATGCACTGATATGTTCTGGTTTGTGTTCAATTACTGCAGGCGTTCAAGTACTTTCTTTTTGTTCTAGATTGGCAGTGTTTGAGATGGTAGGAACTTGTCATATTCTCAACTCTGAATGCTCTGTAAACATACTATTTTAGCAATTCTTAGAAATCTGAAAGCAGTGTTACCTGTATCATTTTTTGTCTTGGTAGTAGTATTGCAGCTCCAACATCAGCACTTAAATAATGGTTTGTGATGTTACTTGTCCTTGGAGTTAGTATACTCCTGAGAAGTCAAGAGAAATCTTACGTAAGCATTAATTATGTTTCACTTTTGAAAGCAAAGTACGTGTCAAGTACTTTGAAGGCATTTGTTGATACTTTTAAGCACTTTCGTTGATTATTATTATCCTTCAATTAGTTATTACAAGTCCAACATTCTCTACATGATCTCACTCCATATTCAGAATGTGGGAATACAATTGTTTTAAGGAAATGCCACTGAATAGATAGTAGCTGCACTCTACAAAGATGAATTTGCTAATTAATCAGTCAGGGACACAGCTTATACTTCAGTAGTCTTAGATCATGTAATGATGATTATTGTACTTTATAACTAGCAAAATCCCCATATCCTGTTCATTGCCCCTTTTTCAGTTATGTGGATTGACTTATCCCTGAAGTGGTTAATTCTCACCTTGACATCTCATAGAACAACTGAATCTCTACCAAGGGTGAATGTGTCCTTCCTCTTAATGTCTAAAAGAAAAGGTTAAAATTCATTGAAGCAAAATGCAACAACCCAAAATGTTGGGGAGGTCGTTTCCACAGTTATTTCATATGACAGTGCTTGGAGTGAAACTACATGACCATGGTGAAGAAGAAAAAACACTTTACCTTGTTCCTCCTGACTGATGTCCTTATGCGTGTTTTGCACAGTTGAGCGTTTTGTGTCTTGTCGTCTGTGTAGGCAACAGCCCTCTTCCCTGGGATAGAACTAGATGATATTTAGACACGTTAATTTGACTTCTCCATTGCCCACATTGATGTGGATATGATTATAATGCTCTGTTTTGTGGGCTTCCCAAGAAAACAATAAATCCCTTACTACTTGTTCGAAATGCAGTAGCACAGATCCTAACAAATACAAGAAAGAGAATATCATTCCTGTTTTGAAAAAACTTCACTGGTCACCTGTATTATCGAGGATAAATTTGAAAGTTCTTTTACTTGTTTTTAAAGCTTTAAGCGACCTAGCACGTCTGTACCTTACTGAATGTCTGTCTTCATATGTTCCTATACGTGACCTGAGATCTGCACATACTGGCCTACTGCAAATACCACATGTGAAATGCAGAAAGAGTGGAGAGGCTGCTTTTTGTTTTTATGCTTTCAAATTATGAAACTCACTTCCACTTTTTATTAGGCAGTCAAGCTCGGTACATTGTTTTAAAAAACATTTGAAAATGTTGCTTTTAGTTAAAGTGGTTCTTTGTTCTTTCTATTTCTGTTTCTTTTTTTAGTTCTCTTTAATTGTTCTTATTTTATTACGACTTTCCTAATTTTTATTTATTTAATTGACATGTATGTTGCTTTACTGTATTGCTGTATTTTCCTTTACAACTGAGAGTATATCTCTCAATTTTAATATTTTATTTTTACGCTTGGTTTTTAAAGCACCAAAGCACTATTTGTATGAAAGGTGCTCTATAGATAAAGTTTATTATTATTATTTTTAATATTATTATTATACTTTGTTACATTTTTGGTTAGGACAAAGATTCTAGTAGAGGTGGCCTCTTTTACCCCGTTCCAAAAAATTGGAAAACTACCTTCAGAATACACTGACAATGACCATCTACTGTCTCCTCTAACTGTGTATTGTCATCATGCATATCTTGTGTATTATTTATTGTAGTTGGTTTTGTCATTCTGTAAAGAAGCCACCTTTCAAGGCACTATATAAAATAATGTTTGTTATTATTATTTACATTTTTCATCGTTAAATCTGGCGAAGAGTCTTAAGAGAATAACAAAGAACACGTTGCTCTTACCTTTCCATTCCAAGAAATGCCCTCAGCTCGGATTGCAGAGATTGACCTCTCTGTCTAAAATTCTGAGAAACATAGACTCGATTGAAAAATGACCATTTCCTAAGATTCACATAACATCACCAGTCAACATTTGCCACTTGACATCAATAGAAACCATAGAGTACATGACATTTCCAATCAGTTTTCTTTCAAGGTACAATACCAATCGCCTTGCCAGAAGAGTTATACTGCGGTAGATAAATATTACAAATGTCCGATACACGCAGAGTTGTTTGGATTACTATGAAAAGATTGGCAAATATATTTATGTTCATTATATTTCTTGGAGTGACAGAGCTAAAGAGAAAACAATACTTACCTTTATCTCTGCAGACAGGATCGCAAGGGATTCCCTTATACTGGGTTCCTATGTAACAAATAATACATTATTCAAAAAACATGATATTTCTCTGTCCATTGGCAGCATGATTGTTTATCATTACAGTTTTAGTTAGCTTTAATTTTGTAAACCCCAAGTAAACATAGTTTGTGCCTTTCTCTGAACGTTTTGGCATTTCAATTCAGTTGTTTGTAAGCTTATTTTACAGTTGCTAGGTTGATGAAGTTCCTGAACTGTGCAGTATTTCTTTTGGGTTTGGTGCGAATCATATTCTAGTGGTTGGGGGAAAAAAGCACAGGTGCCATCCCACCATTAAACCCTGAAACTTACCTTAGCCGATTCTTCAACTAAACCAGACATGTTAACTAAGTGTTACAGTATGTTTCAAAGTGTGTATTTTAGCAAACACAACTGAAGTTCTGTTGTCTCCTTGGAGACACCTGGAACTGGTGTGATGCTGGTTCTATGACATCATTCGTTCTAAATGTAAATGCAGGTATTGGCACAACATAGTAAATTGGTGTAAAGTTATGGATCCATTTATGATTTTCACTCAGTTTGAAAGAGTTCCTGTCGTGTGGTTAAAGTTTGTGTTACAGAGGGTTAACTGGGGTTCTGGCTACTAGTTAGGCTTGGTCATTCAGTCATCTGGTTCATGAAATAGGAAGCTAAGAGATCTGTGTTTTAGTTTTACTGTTTGTTTTTGTTCCATAGAATAAGAAATGTTTCATTAATATTAGTAATAGAGTAGCTGTTTCTCTAAACAGTGTGTGTCAGTTTGCACTGCAGGTGTGCCAGGTAGAGACCATTTAAGAACCCAAAAATATGCTGTCATTTACTGCCGTGGCTAATTTCTGTTAACCTTGTCTCTCACTCACTTTGATGAGCAAAATGTTCATACATAAAGCATACATTTCTGATTGGTCACAAGAAGCTTCTTAACATATAAGGTATAAAGAAAGTCAGAAAGTTAGGCACTTAGGTCAGCCTTAGGCAGTTAACCAAGACCATAATCCGATAAGAAGCTATTCCCTTTCATGTTGCTAAATCACATGTAGGATACATGAGTTACACCTCCACTTAAGAGACCTTAAAGAGACCTTGGCCAGCCAGGAGTGTAGAAAACCGTAAAACAGTTCTTGAGGACCTAATTGTTAACTCTTAACAGGCAAAGGTTCCTTCAGTCCTATGAGAAATATTTTAGAATTGAACTAAAGTGTGTTTCCGATACAGGAGCATATGTCTGTCAGGGCCTGTTGGAGAGGCCCTGGATGAGAACCCCTGGCTGCAGTTCCACATCCCCCTGAAAGTAAATAGAGCCATAAGCACTGAGCTAAGGACACTGCTCCAGGACATGCTGGCTGTCGATCCTGACCAGCGACCAGAAGCCATCCAGCAGAAGAAGCAAGTCAGGCAAGCCATGGCACGAGAGAAAACATCTTTGTAGTGACTGATAGCAAGATGTCCGTGACCAAGGGCAATTCGTCTGAGTAAAGTCTGATTTCATTTTTAAGTCCCGAAAGGCCACTGCCTTTGTGCTGTAGATTTCTGATTTAGACGGGCATTTCTATGGACAACTTTGACTTTTCTGTGGGTCCAATGAAAATAAGTTTTTTAACTTATTCTTTGTTACAGTTTTCGAAAGTTTAAAGACATTCACTGAGTTGACGATAAAGGAAAAGTTTCATCTTTCACCTCTTGGAAGGTAGGCCGGTCAGAGGTACAATATATGTCTTCATGTCTTCATCCTCCATGTTTGTAACTACAGGTTTCACAGTGTTGAGCTAAGACACAAAAACACCTACAAATGGCAGATCCAAATGTATAAACCTGGGCTGAAAAAGTGTGTACAGTATATACTCTGTGTAGGTCTGATAAAAGTATTCGAGTCAAAGTGTCATATGGATACAAATTCTCATGATTTTGTATTGTGTGTTTTTTCTCTGTTCTGCTTTATTGAAAGAAATCAGATGCTCTTCCTGAAACTTACCTTAGCTGATTCTTCAGCTAAACCAGACAGACTTCTGAAATTCTCAAATATTATCAAATCTTGTTGGTGCAGAGGTGGTGGAGCCCATTACCAACAGACTCACAGCTGAAATTGCTGTGAAAAGGGCTTCTACCAAATATTAACATGTGGGTGAAAATGTATACAATTGTAATATTTCCTTTTTTCCCTTTGAAAGTATAACATATGTAGATTAAACTGACCCAGGGACGCCAAATAATGTAGATTAAGCCGGCCCAGGGACGCCAAATAATGTAGGGAAAACCGGTTCAGGGACGCCAAATATGTAATCATAGTGGCTCTCTGAAGGCACCAGTTCTGTAGGGTTTGGGCATTTACTGAGACAATTATTAATTGTAGCAGTAAATCACAAAGTTGATTCTTTTGATGGCTTTAGAATCCAACCATGCGACATAACTCAAACAACGCCCACACACAAGTACTAATACACGAGGATCCATTTATTAATACATAGAATATGCCTTAAACCTAACAGATCTTATCGAGAGGGTTATCAGAATACAAAAGGTATCTATTCAGTCAGTTAAGAAGTGTTACACATATCAAGAGGACATACGTTCAGTATATCATTCATTAAGACCGTTTCGTAAAGTGAACTTGGTTACAACTTCTACATTAGATACTCAAACAAGTACATAACTCTTAGGAATTAAATTGATATCAACTGGTTGGGATAACAATTGAATTCTCGAGCTGTAATGCATTGAAGTTGAATACTCATCCAATCTCTGGGGATTCAGATCTCCTGCGGACTCAAAGAAACAGTTGCAGGCTGTTGCTGTCCAATCCGCGCTCTCTGGCTCCGTGCCAGGCTGTGCTGTGCGGCTTGCGACGGTGCGCTGCTGATGCTCATTGTTGGCTTTAATCTAGCAAAGTTTGTCCACAGGAGAAAAGATGACTGTGGGTCCCAGCAAGTCAGGAAGAGGACCGGTTCGTTCCTGATGAAGAGCTAGTTCTGAATAGTAATTCAGCTGTCCACAGTTCCGATCTGTTCACAAGGCCTGCTGCTGGTTACTCTCTGGCAACCTCCACTCTTGACTCTTAGAACAAAGGAAAGTTCTGGCACTCGGACACACTGGCCGTTCCGTGGTTGTCCGGGCTGAGTCTCAGGATGGTCAGGAGGCGCGCTGCGAGGATGTCCTGCCCTTGGGAGCCTTCTGCTCCTGGGCCGTCCTGCCCTGGAATTCTCCTTTGAATTCCCTTTAGAACAGTCCACAGAATCCTCTCCAGAATCCCTTCTGAATCTGAAACTTGTTGAATCTGAATCTCTCGAATCTGAATCTCAATCTCTCTTGTCGAATCTGAATCTGAATCTGAAACTCTCAGGCTCTCTGTGTTGCCTGTTTTTACCTGGAGGAAGTTCAGCTCATTGATTGGCTGAAAGTTCCATGGGCATCAGAGTCCCACGTGGGTTACTCGGCCCTACCAGTCCCTGATTGGTTGATCAAGGTGAGATATGAGTCACTTACTCCTGACACTTAGTAATGCAGTCCAGATGTCCAACTGGCACTCCCCAAACAGATAGGCGCCAATGGATGACCATTGATCATGATAGCCAGGCTTAGCTAAGTGCATCCCCCTGTGGGAGCTGTCCTTATCAAAAGAAAACATCTTGCATGAATAGTTTCTCTGTGGCTGCACCACAGAGATGAACAGAGAAATGGGGCCTCATTTGGGAAGCTCAGAAACACTTAATTCTGCCTTATTATTAAGCCTTGCCCTTACATATCCCCCCTTTTTGAAGGTCACGAGGTCCTGAGGCATTGTTGCCTTCAAAACAAAACAGAGTTAAGTGATGTCCCTTGCCATTAGAACATTAACCTTAAATGTCTACATTACTCCTCGAGAATTCATACCGGAACCAGCATTGGATACAAACAGGATGAATAACATCTGGAGTATGTATAAACACGGTAGGAGACATTATCTCAGTCTAGGAATTACACATCAGGAAGTTCACTGTCAATATCTGATACCTCTGTGGTAGATATTTGGGGAGAAGTCACTTCCTTTCTTTTGACATGCTACCTTTGACTCATTCATGCTACCCAGAGTACATCTTGATGTGAGAGTACATCATTCAGAGTACACTGTCAGTCATGATCCAGCTACCTGGCAGTAGTGTTACAATAACAACAGTTCCTGTTCCCAGCCCCCGATAAACCACAACACCTGTGTTGGGTATCTGCTAGGGTGGTTTGGAGGTTTGTTCCATTAAAGCAAACTAACTACCTGTACCTCTTCAGGGCTTACTGTTTCTTGGATTTCTATCCAATTCAATAGTGTGGCACCTGAAGGCATCCACGACCTCAAGTTTGGTCTTATGTTGTCTGGTTCTAGACAGTACAGTGTTAAGTTCAAGAGCACTATGGCCTCCTCGGGAACTTGCAGGAAAACTGTTTAATTAGGTAGCTGCATTGTGGTAGCTGTATCATGCCTGTCACAAGTCATAGTGTCAGTTAAATGTGGTGTGCTGACCAGCCATTTACTTCCCACCTGCTCTTCGTGGGGTTCATTAACCTCCCTCTGCTCGTTAGTAGCTTTACACCCTTCATTGGTGAATCGTTTAGACACAGCCAATGGATAGCTTTGGTAGCCATACCCATCTCAAGATTTGGAACCGAATTCAATCTTGGTTTGCCTTCTGGGTGAGCTATGAGCGATGGGGTTAATGTCACATACTTCTCTACTGAGAAGAGTGGAATCAAGTGAGTTGGGATTTGTGCCGTGGTTAGACTGGCTACAGTGGCACTAAACTCCCTTAACAGGTCTTGTGTCAACATTCTGGCCTGTTGCACACAAGCATAAACCCACTGTATAACACCAACAATCATGTCCACTGGTTGGGGAATAAGGTTTAACCCTGTTGCATAGGAAGTTGCCTGTAGGGTTTCCCCTAAGCTTTCCAACTTTTGCTGCTGTTGATACAGTCCGTCACTACCCTCTGGCATCTCTGACACCTGCCTTCTTGGGGCAGTCAGGGTGAGAGTGCCAGTAGCACACAAACCTACCAGAAAAAGCAAACGTGCAACAGTGGCGGCAGCAATTAGTCCTCCCAAAAGTCTTTTCGGGTGGCTGATCCCAGTCATCTCCTTCTGAGTGACTGTTGCCTTTCTAAGCTGGCGCAGCATGTACATGGTGTCTTCCTCAGTATGCCCTGTGGCATCTTGGGCACCAACATCCTGGAAATCTGGGGAGATCTGACGCAGCGGCTGATGCTGCTCCTCTGTTTCCAGGGCATCTGCTTTTTCGATTTGTTCATGCCTGTGCTCTAGGAACCCTGCAGGGGGCGGTGCAGCGGTGGAGCATGCCTGACCCTCGGCTGAGTGGTCATCTGGAGCACCTGAGTGATCTGGGATTGTTACCCCATTCTCACTATTCCGGTCCACCCTGCACACTTCCTGATTGAGGAATCCCTCTATCGGCATGTTTACAATCGTTCGCTGGGCGTGGGTGTAGGACACCTGCTCGCTCCCCCCTTCCCTTGCTAGGGGTTCAGGGAGCTGCCCCAGCAGTGGGATAGCTAGTTCACTGTCTTTGAACTTACTATCACTCACCAGGCCCATGTCAGTGCAGGCTGGGGTTCTGACACCCCTCTTTGCGATGTCCTGCACTGGCAAGCGGGTGGCTTGACCATCCAGCTCCAGTCTGGGTGAACCACTGTTGGTCAGACTCAGACTGACAGACTGAGCTGGTGGCTGTAAGAAAACCGTCTCGGCTTTCATTCCCTGTCCCTTCTGGGGGACTGGGTGTGTTGGCAACCCTGCCGTTGAGGCAGGAGCAATCAGGTTAGTCTTACTCACTACCTGGTAGTTGTGAGAAATAATGTTACCTGACTGCAGGTTCCCTGGGTCACAGCAGAGAGAATCGGCATCTGGGATCAGGTGTGTCCACAGCGCAGTAGTCTCAGTGTCCAGCTGGACCTCCTGTCTAACCTGTGAATGTTGCACTAGGGGCACCTGGCGGTGGCCCTGTGACAGCTGCTCAAGCAGATCCTCACTAACAGAGGACCTCTCAGGGCTAAGGGTGAGGGCTACATCACCAACCTGCTCTCCTGCCATCTGGATCCCTTCCACCACTGCGGGGTGGTGTTCCTGACCCCTTTTGGGTGCCAGGGTGCACAGGGAAAGCTCCTTCTCATCACCAGGTGGGGAGATCTGCTCCTCTTTAGGGATGTAAAAGGGGTGTGCTTTACCTGGTGGATCAGGCGGCTGCTTGGAGCACCGCTCCTGTGGCATGGAGGCTGTTGTGACCTCATCCGGGACACGACTTCCCTGTATATCCGGGGAACAAGAAAATATTTTTATTTCTTGTCCAGAGGGAACAGAAGGAATCTCCACATAGGCTTCTGTGTTCGGTGGGCACTGTGTGAGCACAGTCTGCCTCTTGGCCCCCCTTTCCTTCTGTACAGAAGGCTTAGGAGCCTTGACCTGTTTCCACACCTTGCCTTTCTGGTGATCCACCAAAGGTTCCTCTCTGAGTCGCATGCCCTTTTCTTTTTCTACCCGTTTGAGCTTGCCGTGTGACATCAAACACCTTTCAACCTCAGTGTCAATCAGTGTCTCACTGGGTAAGACATCTCCCATGGCAGCCTTGAGGTAAAAGCTTCTTGCTTTTCCTCTGCGTTTTACTGCCTGCTCTGTGACTTCAGGGGTGGAGTCAGCACTCGCTTGGGAGTGGCTGACCTCATCCAGGCAGGAACTCTTCCGCTCAATCAGATAGACTGAGGGAGGGAGAGGGGGCGGGTCTCCGCATCCTCCATTGGAGAGTATCAGCTCATTCACGCTTCCGGCAGCCTTGGGGAGAGGTTGTCCCTGTCCTAATAAAGCTTGTTCAAGCCTGGCCAGGCGGGCGGCTACTGAATCCTTTTGTTCAGCCTTTTCTAGCCCTTTCCCTCCCCCGGTGTTCTCATGGCACTTAGGACGCTGGGTGCGGTCCTGTGTGAGTGCTTTGGAACGGGGCTTAGCCAGCTCAGGAGCCTGTGCTCCTTCGAGCAGGGGGGAGTTAACCCTGCTGGCTCTGACGGCGAACACAGTCGCTTTAACAGCTTTTTGCTCAGAGCGACTTTGGACATCATACTCCCAGGCTTTCTGAACGAATCTCTTAATATCAGTCATTTTCATGGTCTGTGCATCTGTATGCATTAAGATCATCTTTCTGACTGACGGGTGGAGATTCGCAATGAATAAACCCTTGAAATGTGTGTTCTCTTCGCAACCCTCATCATTTCGCCCTGCAAAATAAGTTCGTCTAAGTCTCTCGTAATATTAGCGAGGGGACTCTGCTCTCTCGTGCTTAATGTTAAGTGCGGCGGCTATCGCGGCAGTCGGGTCAATAAACGCACTGTATTCTTCGATAAGTGCTTGACAAAGCTGCTCAAAGTCATTACAGACTTCTTTCATCTGCCTAGCCATCCACTCATGTACAGCTCTGCTGGTAGTTTTCCTGACCAGAAACACTTTCTCCTGTTCTGTGGCGTTTGGCAGGTACTGCAGGTTATACCTGAGGTCTTGAATATAACTCTCGATATTATTCTCTGACACTGCGGCGTCAAATCTCTCTATGTCCTTCGCTAGCTCTCTCAGAGAATGGAGATTTATTCTCCTAGCTTCTCCGCTGACGGAGATATGGAAGAGATCGTGGTCAGACTTGTCGCTGCTAGAGATAGTGCTTAATAGCGACTCGAATTCAGACCTTTTAGCAACCATCGTTAAACTTAAAGAGTATTACTTTTAAGTATGAAATCACAGTTTTACCACAGAAAACCACAAGATCAAGTATGCAATCAACCCGGTAGATCGCAAAAGATCACAAAACAATCAAGCACTGCTTAAAGAGCAAGGGGAACTTTTTTCCTTTCGGCTTTCAGCACACTGTATTGTTGTGTATGAAACCCGCGGCGTTTTATATTGAATTATTCCGCTTGGTTGACTCATTTCAGTCTTGCCACGCCCGTGCCAGGGACGCCAAATAATGTAGATTAAGCCGGTTCAGGGACGCCAAATATGTAATCATAGTGGCTCTCTGAAGGCACCAGTTCTGTAGGGTTTGGGCATTTACTGAGACAATTATTAATTGTAGCAGTAAATCACAAAGTTGATTCTTTTAATGGCTTTAGAATCCAACCATGCGACATAACTCAAACAACGTGCACACACAGGTACTAATACACGAGGATACATTTATTAATACATAGAATATGCATATAAACCTAACAGATCTTATCGAGAGGGTTATCAGAATACAAAAGATATATATTCAATCAGTTACAAAGAGTTACACATCAAGAGGACATACGTTCAGTATATCATTCATTAAGACCGTTTCGTAAATGAACTTGGTTACAACTTCTACATTAGATACTCAAATAAGTACATAACTCTTAGGAATTAAATTGATATCAACTGGTTGGGATAACAATTGAATTCTCGAGCTGTAATGCATTGAAGTTGAATACTCATCCAATCTTTGGGGATTCAGATCTCCTGCGGGCACAAAGAAACAGTTGCAGGCCGTTGCTGTCCAATCCGCGCTCTCTGGCTCGGTGCCAGGCTGTGCTGTGCGGCTTGCGACGGTGCGCTGCTGATGCTCACTGTTGGCTTTAACTAGCAAAGTTTGTGCACAGGAGAAAAGATGACTGTGGGTCCCAGCAAGTCAGGAAGAGGACCGGTTCGTTCCCGATGAAGAGCTAGTTCTGAATAGTAATTCAGCTGTCCACAGTTCCGACCTGTTCACGAGGCCTGCTGCTGGTTACTCTCTGGCAACCTCCACTCTAGACTCTTAGAACAAAGGAAAGTTCTGGCACTCGGACACACTGGCCGTTCCGTGGTTGTCCGGGCTGAGTCTCAGGATGGTCAGGAGGCGCGCTGCGAGAATGTCCTGCCCTTGGGAGCCTTCTGCTCCTGGGCCGTCCTGCCCTGGAATTCTCACAGAATCTTGTTGAATCTGAATCTGAATCTGAATCTGAATCTCCCAGGCTCTCTGTGTTGCCTGTTTTTACCTGGAGGAACTTCAGCTCATTGATTGGCTGAAAGTTCCATGGGCATCAGAGTCTCACGTGGGTTACTCGGCCCTACCAGTCCCTGATTGGTTGATCAAGGTGAGATATGAGTCACTTAGTCCTGACACTTAGGAATGCAATCCAGATGTCCAACTCGCACTCCCTAGACAGATAGGCGCCAATGGGTGACCATTGATCATGATAGCCAGGCTTAGCTAAGTGCATCCCCCTTTGGGAGCTGTCCTTGGACCTTAAATCACCTTGCATGAATGGTTTCTCTGTGGCTGCACCACAGAGATGAACAGAGAAATGAGGCCTAATTTGGGAAAGCTCAGAAACACTTAATTCTGCCTTATTATTAAGCCTCGCCGCTACAACAGAAAGCGTATACCCCCTTGAACTTTGTTCAGTTTGTTGCGCCAGTGCCAGAGTTTCATGCAATTAAATGAGGACCTCTTTCTCACACCACATATGTTATACTTTCAATGGGAAAAAAGGAAATATTACAATTGTATACATTTTCACCCACATCTTAATATTTGGTAGAAGCCCTTTTCACAGCAATTTCAGCTGTGAGTCTGTTGGTAATGGGCTCCACCACCTCTGCACCAACAAGATTTGATAATATTTGAGAATTTCAGAAGTCTGTCTGGTTTAGCTGAAGAATCAGCTAAGGTAAGTTTCAGGAAGAGCATCTGATTTCTTTCAATAAAGCAGAACAGAGAAAAAACACACAATACAAAATCATGAGAATTTGTATCCATATGACACTTTGACTCGAATACTTTTATCAGACCTACACAGAGTATATACTGTACACACTTTTTCAGCCCATGTTTATACATTTGATACATTTGGAACTGCCATTTGTAGGTGTTTTTGTGTCTTAGCTTAACACTGTGAAACCTGTAGTTACAAACATGGAGGATGGAGACATGAAGACATATATTGTACCTCTGACCGGCCTACCTTCCAAGAGGTGAAAGATGAAACTTTTCCTTTATCGTCAACTCAATGAATGTCTTTAAACTTTCGAAAACTGTAACAAAGAATAAGTTAAAAAACTTATTTTCATTGGACCCACAGAAAAGTCAAAGTTGTCCATAGAAATGCCCGTCTAAATCAGAAATCTACAGCACAAAGGCAGTGGCCTTTCGGGACATAAAAATGAAATCAGACTTTACTCAGACGAATTGCCCTTGGTCACGGACATCTTGCTATCAGTCACTACAAAGATGTTTTCTCTCGTGCCATGGCTTGCCTGACTTGCTTCTTCTGCTGGATGGCTTCTGGTCGCTGGTCAGGATCGACAGCCAGCATGTCCTGGAGCAGTGTCCTTAGCTCCGTGCTTATGGCTCTATTTACTTTCAGGGGGATGTGGAACTGCAGCCAGGGGTTCTCATGCAGGGCCTCTCCAACAGGCCCTGACAGACATATGCTCCTGTATCGGAAACACACTTTAGTTCAATTCTAAAATATTTCTCATAGGACTGAAGGAACCTTTGCCTGTTAAGAGTTAACAATTAGGTCCTCAAGAACTGTTTTACGGTTTTCTACACTCCTGGCTGGCCAAGGTCTCTTTAAGGTCTCTTAAGTGGAGGTGTAACTCATGTATCCTACATGTGATTTAGCAACATGAAAGGGAATAGCTTCTTATCGGATTATGGTCTTGGTTAACTGCCTAAGGCTGACCTAAGTGCCTAACTTTCTGACTTTCTTTATACCTTATATGTTAAGAAGCTTCTTCTGACCAATCAGAAATGTATGCTTTATGTATGGACATTTTGCTCATCAAAGTGAGTGAGAGACAAGTTTAACAGAAATTAGCCACGGCAGTAAATGACAGCATATTTTTGGGTTCTTAAATGGTCTCTACCTGGCACACCTGCAGTGCAAACTGACACACACTGTTTAGAGAAACAGCTACTCTATTACTAATATTAATGAAACATTTCTTATTCTATGGAACAAAAACAAACAGTAAAACTAAAACACAGATCTCTTAGCTTCCTATTTCATGAACCAGATGACTGAATGACCAAGCCTAACTAGTAGCCAGAACCCCAGTTAACCCTCCGTAACACAAACTTTAACCACACGACAGGAACTCTTTCAAACTGAGTGAAAATCATAAATGGATCCATAACTTTACATCAATTTACTATGTTGTGCCAATACCTGCATTTACATTTAGAACGAATGATGTCATAGAACCAGCATCACACCAGTTCCAGGTGTCTCCAAGGAGACAACAGAACTTCAGTTGTGTTTGCAAAAATACACACTTTGAAACATACTCTAACACTTAGTTAACATGTCTGGTTTAGTTGAAGAATCGGCTAAGGTAAGTTTCAGGGTTTAATGGTGGGATGGCACCTGTGCTTTTTTCCCCCAACCGCTAGAATATGATTCGCACCAAACCCAAAAGAAATACTGCACAGTTCAGGAACTTCATCAACCTAGCAACTGTAAAATAACCTTACAAACAACTGAATTGAAATGCCAAAAAGTCCAGAGAAAGGCACAAACTATGTTTACTTGGGGTTTACAAAATTAAAGCTAACTAAAACTGTAATGATAAACAATCATGCCGCCAATGGACAGAGAAATATCATGTTTTTTGAATAATGTATTATTTGTTATATAGGAACCCAGTATAAGGGAATCCCTTGCGATCCTGTCTGCAGAGATAAAGGTAAGTATTTTTTCTCTTTAGCTCTGTCACTCCAAGAAATATAATGAACATAAATATATTTGCCAATCTTTTCATAGTAATCCAAACAACTCTGCGTGCATCTGACATTTGTAATATTTATCTACCGCAGTATAACTCTTCTGGCAAGGCGATTGGTATTGTACCTTGAAAGAAAACTGATTGGAAATGTCATGTACTCTATGGTTTCTATTGATGTCAAGTGGCAAATGTTGACTGGTGATGTTATGTGAATCTTAGGAAATGGTCATTTTTCAATCGAGTCTATGTTTCTCAGAATTTGAGACAGAGAGGTCAATCTCTGCAATCCGAGCTGAGGGTATTTCTTGGAATGGAAAGGTAAGAGCAACGTGTTCTTTGATATTCTCTTAGGACTCTTCGCCAGATTTTACGACGAAAAATGTAAATAATAATAACAAACATTATTTTATATAGTGCCTTGAAAGGTGGCTTCTTTACACAATGACAAAACCAACTACAATAAATAATACACAAGATATGCATGATGACAATACACAGTTAGAGGAGACAGTAGATGGTCATTGTCAGTGTATCCTGAAGGTAGTTTTCCAATTTTTTGGAACGGGGTAAAAGAGGCCACCTCTACTAGAATCTTTGTCCTAACCAAAAATGTAACAAAGTATAATAATAATATTAAAAATAATAATAATAAACTTTATCTATAGAGCACCTTTCATACAAATAGTGCTTTGGTGCTTTAAAAACCAAGCGTAAAAATAAAATATTAAAATTGAGAGATATACTTTCAGTTGTAAAGGAAAATAAAGCAATACAGTAAAGCAACATACATGTCAATTAAAGAAATAAAAATTAGGAAAGTCGTAATAAAATAAGAACAATTAAAGAGAACTAAAAAAAGAAACAGAAATAGAAAGAACAAAGAACCACTTTAACTAAAAGCAACATTTTCAAATGTTTTTTTAAAACAATGTACCGAGCTTGACTGCCTAATAAAAAGTGGAAGTGAGTTTCATAATTTAGAAGCATAAAAACAAAAGCAGCCTCTCCACTCTTTCTGCATTTCACATGTGGTATTTGCAGTAGGCCAGTATGTGCAGATCTCAGGTCACGTATAGGAACATATGAAGACAGACATTCAGTAAGGTACAGACTTGCTAGGTTGCTTAAAGCTTTAAAAACAAGTAAAAGAACTTTCAAATTTATCCTAGATAATACAGGTGACCAGTGAAGTTTTTTCAAAACGAGAATGATATTCTCTTTCTTGTATTTGTTAGGATCTGTGCTACTGCATTTCGAACAAGTAGTAAGGGATTTATTGTTTTCTTGGGAAGCCCACAAAACAGAGCATTATAATCATATCCACATCAATGTGAGCAATGGAGAAGTCAAATTAACGTGTCTAAATATCATCTAGTTCTATCCCAGGGAAGAGGGCTGTTGCCTACACAGACGACAAGACACAAAATGCTCAACTGTGCAAAACATGCATAAGGACATCAGTCAGGAGGAACAAGGTAAAGTGTTTTTACTTCTTCACCATGGTCATGTAGTTTCACTCCAAGCACTGTCTTATGAAATAACTGTGGAAACGACCTCCCAAACATTTTGGGTTGTTGCATTTTGTTTCAATGAATTTTAACCTTTTCTTTTAGACATTAAGAGGAAGGACACATTCACCCTTGGTAGAGATTCAGTTGTTCTACGAGATGTCAAGGTGAGAATTAACCACTTCAGGCATAAGTCAATCCACATGACCGGAAATGGGGCAATGAACAGGATATGGGGATTTTGCTAGTTATAAAGTACAAAAATCATCATTACATGATCTAAGACTACTGAAGTATAAGCTGTGTCCCTGACTGATTAATTAGCAAATTCATCTTTGTAGAGTGCAGCTACTATCTATTCAGTGGCATTTCCTTTAAACAACTGTATTCCCACATTCTGAATATGGAGTGAGATCATGCAGAGAATGTGGGACTTGGAATAACTAATTGAAGGATAATAATAATCAACGAAAGTGCTTAAAAGTATCAACAAATGCCTTCAAAGTACTTGACACGTACTTTGCTTTCAAAAGTGAAACATAATTAATGCTTACGTAAGATTTCTCTTGACTTCTCAGGAGTATACTAACTCCAAGGACAAGTAACATCACAAACCATTATTTAAGTGCTGATGTTGGAGCTGCAATACTACTACCAAGACAAAAAATGATACAGGTAACACTGCTTTCAGATTTCTAAGAATTGCTAAAATAGTATGTTTACAGAGCATTCAGAGTCTCATAGAGAAAATAAGTTGAGAATATGACAAGTTCCTACCATCTCAAACACTGCCAGTCTAGAACAAAAAGAAAGTACTTGAACGCCTGCAGTAATCGAACACAAACCAGAACATATCAGTGCATGACAATGAAATGTAGTCACAAAATGATTCTACCCTTTCAAGTCCCAAAAAGGACCGGGGAACTTACCAGAGGCGATACCTGGATTTCAAACAGAGTACAATGTAGCCACTGTAGGGGAGAAGATCACAGAGAGCTCTTCTCAGATTGCTCAGAGTCAGCCCCAGCACCCTGTCCTGACTGAAGCAGACAAAGTGGTCAAACAGGTAGGTAGAAATGAGTAAGGAACAGAGAGTATGGTTATTCTTGCATTGTTTTGTTCGTCTGTCAAAGAAAAGAGTGCTTCTGACTTTTGTCAATGTTCATCTTTATTTTAGGAGAAGAACAAACGGTGGTATCACACTTTGCTCAAGTGTATGATACCATGTGTGTACAGCAGACATCACCAAAGGAACAGGAGACACCTGAGTAGAGAACAAGAATATGAAAAGACTGATGAAAAAAGCACCAGGAGAAATCCATTGAATATGCACAATCTCGTCCAGTATTTCAATGAAAAGTTTCAGTGTTGTTTTTAGTGTCGTCGTATTGCATACATTTAAAACAATGTGTCTTGTTTAATGAACAATTTCATTTACTTTAGTAAAAAGTGTTGTTTACTGTAGTCCTAGCATGGATGCAATTGTTAGAAAAAACGTGAATGAAAAACTGAATGTTTCATACAATATGGGTTTGTGTTAACCCACACACCTAAGTGAAATGTTTGATTACGTTTACAAGACATAACACATAGTTCAGTTGAGTGTGAAAGGGAAGAACAGAGAAAGTCACAAACAAAACATTTGTGAAGGACTTGATGAATGTTTTTTCTTTAGAAATGACAAAAAATAAAGAATTTTTCAACAAGATGTCTTTCTATAGCGAGTTTCATTTGAGATAGTCTTTTCTTAGAAGTGCAAGAGTGGTATTCCCTACAACTTATTCCCCAATTTGATCATTCTCAGAAATTAGGAGACGGAAACCACACCTACTGTAATATTAGACCTTGTAACAAGGCAACTAGGTTTCAATAGCTTAAAAGGTGCAGAAAGAGGCTCATGTATAATGACCTCCAGTGTCCCACAGGTTTCCCAAATCATTTCTTAGAGTATGGAAAAAGAGGAAATAAAGTGTCTACAGAAAGCGTATACCCTCTTGAACTTTGTTCAGTTTGTTGCCCCAGTGCCAGAGTTTCATGCAATTAAATGAGGACCTCTTTCTCACACCACATATGTTATTCTTTCAATGGGAAAAAAGGAAATATTACAATTGTATACATTTTAAAGCCATGTGTTCATATTTGGTAGAAGCCCTAACAACACCTAAAAAACACCTAACAACGGGTGCAGGACCGAATTAGGGCAGTACCCACTATTGATAAACATACAGAAAACAATATTAAAGTACTGGCTTTAATATTAGCCAGACACAGCTGGATGAGCTCTACCAGCCAGGACAGGAGGCTCTATTGTACACAGAGAGGGGTGGGAGGGGGGAACAAGCTGCCCAGCCGTGTGGAATGCTACAGAACCCTAAACAGACAAAACATACTACCCGAATATTTGACCAAGATATCCAGACACAGCTGGATGAGCTCCACCAGTCAGGACAGGCTAATAAGATACACTCCACAGACATTCACAACAGTGACATATCATAAACACTTGAATTACTTATCTAGTCTCTCGAAACAAAATTTCGAGAAAAAACACATTGCCCAACGTTAGAAAGCACCTTGCATTACATTTCTTGAAAAACAATTTTATTTCGAAGGAATTATGGATCGGGAATTCTTCGAGGAAGTCGGGGTCACACAGCATGCCGGCCCATATATCAGGGAGCACATTGGATCAAGGCACAGTCTCTTTCAAGAAAACGATCCGAAACACACAGCAGCAAGGGCGAGGCTTATAGCAGAACGAGTGAACTGGGTGAAAACTCCAGCCGAATCTCCAGATTTAAATCCAATAAGGATGGTATGGCATTAGCTGAAAGACTATGTTTGGAAAACTGCTAAACCCAGCACAAAGCAAGAACTGATACTGATACAATGTCTGTTGATACTGATACTGTATGAGTAGGGCTGTTTCACCACTCCTTTTTTTTGTTGCATACAGCAGTACTTCTTATGGTAGTACTTAAGTACAGTACAGTAGGTACTTACAGTAGTACTTCTCACGTTAAAAAAGTTAGGTGTTAGCATAAACTATTAGTAAATAAAAAATATTAAACTTAGCACTGTAATAAATTATGCTAATATTAAATTCGATTCTGCTCTGAGAATGTAGGGGGAAGGAAAAATGCCAGTGGTCTTTTCACTGATGAACTTGTGCCTGATGAACACCACTGCGTCACACCACACAGCTGAAAGCCCACCTCAACGTGCCAGGCCACCACTGCATCCCACAGCTGCCAGCACACCTCATGCCTTGTTATGTGAAACTTTAATTCTCTTTTTAGGATTTTTTGAACATGGTCTTTTTTTCCCCCAATCAGAGGCTCACCACAATTCACGCTCAACCACATCACAGATCTACTACACACACCTCAGGATGGTGACGTCACTGCCTTTCATATGGAAACATTTTGACACCGCGCTCAACAATCTTAGGAAGATCACAAAACAAGCCTGCTAGCCTGGATTTTACCTAAAAAAATCACGCCCGAGAAAGTGAAGTACTGTAGCATTAACTAGCAAAGGTGTATTGCAGACATAGGCATAGTACGTAATACAGGCTTTATGAACTCTAATAATATTGTTTCGGCTGTGAATCCTTTCTTCAGCTGTGAGTGTCTTCAGCTCATAATGAAACACTTGGAGTTTGCAATGTACGGCGCTCTGAACGAGTTCAACTTTAATGCAGGAAAAATGGATTTCCCAGAAGCTATACTGATTCTTATGGAAGCCCGTTTCCGCCAGGGAGTAGAAAAAATGCGCCCTGGTATTCTCTGGGATGCAGTGCAGTTAAAACTGTTCACTGTTACTGACCATACTGCCTGCCTGCGGGCACTTTTCCTTTCCGTGGGGGAGGGTGGACTGTCTTTCATTAGAAGGTTAGCCTATTCTACTCGGAGAATGTAGAGGGGGTGGAAAGTGCCCGCGGTCATTTAATTAGTATTACAATTCGCACTGATTCCCCTGCGAAGATATGGACATAAGAATATTCGTGCGTGGTCAAAAAATGCCATAAAAACGACAAAATGAAGGCTGTGAAAACATTCACAATGTGCTGTATACACAAGGCACGTGTTCTCACAACTCGAGGAGGTTTCGTGAAAACTTTATATCGTCACACAAAATAAAGTTTTTTTGTTTACAAAGACGATTACAAAGAATGTGGACCAGGGTAATACTTTGAGTTTACAGCTTGTCCAAGGTCATTCATTATTAATACTATTAGGGATATCTTCGGTAAAGACTGACAGCAGGAACATTCCTGTTCTTTACTCAGCAGCTTATTAAAAACAGGGTGTTCAAAACGTTTTTTTTTTACCCAGAAGAGTGACACAGCTTCACGTTGTGAATCTGTTATTCTGTATTTACAAAGAAAGTGGAATACAGTAATACTACCTGCTATATAGATACATATTTTTAGATATTCAGATCCTTAAATTAATATCATTATTCATTTCTTTAGATACGTGATTCCATACTATATTCCCTATTACAAAACCAATAATTCCAGTCCTGAAATCTGATTGGCTGACACACATTCGAAGAACATACTGTAACACTTAGTTAACATGTCTGGTTTAGTTGAAGAATCGGCTAAGGTAAGTTTCAGGGTTTAATGGTGGGATGGCACCTGTGCTTTTTCCCCCCAACCGTTAGAATATGATTTGCACAAAACCCAAAAGAAATACTGCACAATTCAAGAACCTAGCAACTGTAAAATAAGCTTAAAAACAACTGAACTGAAATGCAAAAAAGTTCAGAGAAAGGCACAAAATATGTTTACTTGGGGTTTAAAAAATTAAAACTAACTAAAACATTCCAAACAGAAGCCGGCCTACCTTCTTTTCTTTGTACCTGATAAAGATGAGGATGGCTTTAAAGATACAGCTAAACTTTTGCAGAACCATTCAAGCGCATTGTTACTGTTTGCTGTAGAAGCCAAAAATATGAGAATCTCAAAATCTAAAAATCTCATGGCGTCAGAATGTACAACTTTAAAAAAATAAATAATAATAATAAACATTAATTTATATAGCACCTTGAAAGGTGGCGTCTTAATAGAATGACAAAACCAACAACAATAAATAATACACAAGATATGCATGCTGACAATACACAGTTAGAGGAGACAGTAGATGGCGGTAATAAACACAGTGAGAGCAGAAGGATAAAGAACAGGGGTGAGTTTCCCGAAAACAACTAATCTTAGAGACTTTCAAGCAACTTTACGATGTACGTATGTACGTATGTAAACAATCGATTGACAATTCTTTCATTATATGGTGTCGGTTTTGGTCCTTCAGTGGGATGAAATAAAGTTGTGAAAAGGAATATGAAGTAAACTTGACATCATAGTTTAAGCAAAAGCATATAGATAGGCACAAAAAGGGACCTTATTGTTTCTAAGAGCAAAGAAAAGAAATGACTGACATGCCGTAAAAGAAAACCAAGATTAACTGCGTGGACAGTGTATGCGTCCCGCACGACGTCCTTGATTTAAAGCAATATTTTTTGGCGCGCTGCCATAGTAAGAATCAATATTTCATGAGAAAAAACTGTTATTTATAGTTATTGGGTGTACTGGAACTCAATGGAAACATTAACTACTAAGCTTGGCATGTGTCACTCAACAAATACAGGACCTATAATCAAATTTAAAAACAAGTAGATCTAAGCTTTACCGTCAACAATCACGACAGAACATCAAACGGTGTTGAACTACGCGGTATCGACCGCGGGTTTGGGTACGGAATGGAGCAGGCGTGGGACTCAGGACTGGGGCTGAACAACACATTTATTAACTCGAATCGGGAAAGGTACACACACAGGGACAGGGGTTACAGCGCTGCACCTTCACTAACACACACACACACCTGAAGGGAAGAGACTGTATCCCAGCCTCCGTCCCGCTATACAGTCCGGTAGAACCCAGGTGCTGTTCTCAGCCCGCCTTGCGTGCGCAGGACTAAAGCGCCCTGCGTGGCGCTACATTATAAATACATGTTAGGCCCAATGATTTCACTAAAATAATGCATTGCTGCACTTCATACTGAAAATAATATCATCTAGTCAAGTATAAAAATGAATATGAAATATACCCAGGATGACTCATAAATTCATCACTGTATAAATAAATGTTCTTTTTTCGAATTTCCTCTGACACAGTACAACACAATATCAAAGTCCTTCATATAAACTCTTAGTGTCCTGTATTCCCAGAGGATGCCCCTGCCGTGAAGTGACTGTGCTCTGTCTGGCGATCTCTGGCGCTCAGGGTGGGCAGGAGGAGGCCAGTTTAAGAAGCACTTAGTGATGAACGAGCGGGTCGGGGAGCACGTAGATGACGAAGGATTTAACGTGCTACTTCAGTTACGATGGGTTTTGGGAAACACTCGTCAATTAACGATCGAGCTTAAGAACGAGTTTACGATGTTCTTAGCGCTACGACGCTTTCGGGAAACAGAATCATAATATCTAGAAGGATTACCATATATAAAAATAGAAAGAATGATATATGATATATACAAGTAATTATATCATATCATATATTATTAACACCATACCCACCATCTATGTACATTCACATGACCACACATATCAGATCAATATCAAATCAATCACAATGATTAGAATGCGCGCAGAAATCGCCCCTTTCTCTTCCCATCTTTCAGCACATTATACGTCCTCTCCACGATACAAGCCGATATCCGTTATCTTACTCTACAATGCACCTTTTCCCGTGTTGTACGTTAACATTTGGTTCATAAAATCGACACACCTGAAATACTAAATAAGAAAGAAAACAATTATAACACAACGGATGACAGAGCCTCTAGAACAGAAAACCCGTTGGCGTCACACACGCTGAATGTCTCTCTCTCTCCTGCTCAGCAAAACACAACATGTGGGTCAACACCGTGTGAGGCATTAAACATCACCTTCGTGCATTACCGCGATTCATCTGGCACACAACTGTACTACTACAGAAATAATATATATAATGTCGCCACACGAATCTGTAATGAAAATAAAATTAAAAATGCCGCTGGCGTCTCACCCGACTGGCGGCCACAGCGCGTCTGAGGGCTCCCCAGAGAAACGAGCCGCCTGTGACCCCAGGGGCACCTTCACAAACCCCAAGGGCTGTCGCAAAGCCAACTCCATACAGAAAAACGGAACTCATCTGGGGGAAGTTCACAAAATAAAATAATAAAATAAAAGATGACATCATATAACCACGGCTCAACACAGCTGACTACACGTGTGAGAAGGTGCAGTACTTGAAGTGCGGCTCTCAGCAGAAATATAATAATAATAAACTTTATAGAGCACCTTTCATACAAATAGCAGCTCAAAGTGCTTTACAAACCAAGTGTAAAAATAAAATTTTAAAATTAAGAGATATACTTTCAGTTGTAAAGGAATACACAGCAATACGGTAAAGCAACATAAATGTCAATTAAATACACATGAGGAAACTCCTAATACAATAAGAAAAATAAAAGAGAACTAATCAGCCTCTTAGTTCGGATCGTGGTCACCGACGACAACGCCGGTGTCCCGTTTTCTGGAAAAACCTGCCGCAAAAGTACCATTTCACTTCATTATTTTATATCACCAGAAATACATAACCTTTACAGATAACCTTTTATTAATCAAAAAGTGTCAAATTGTTTTTCACAAAACCACTTTTGGAAATTGCATGAGAAGGTCCACACCACACGTGTGCTCTCCTCAGCGGTGGAAATCACGGCTGCGGTGGAAATCAAGATCCACCTTTGATTCCTTCGGCATTTTACATCGTTTTTGACCAACAAAACCATGTTATCAATCGAAAAAGGACAACCGGAGCTTTAAAAAAACCCAAGACAATCGATCACAAAGTCACTTTTTATCTGATGATGCACTTCCAAACTTCCAATATGCATTGATAACGCAATCAAAACCAGCGAAAAAAATATATATCGCATGTTTTTACCTTATTCTGAAGCATAACATATTGTATATCCACAGTAACCCAGACCTGGAGGCTATTAAACGTCATTGACTTTGTACTAAATGTCAGAATCAAAACCGCCAGAAACAAGGCGATCTGATTGGTAAAAAGCACCGTCATTCATTGTATTTTCAGCCATTCAGAGCCCTTAGGGGGTAAGACTTCCTCTAGAAGCCTCAGGATATTTACAGTAGCTGTCAATCATTGACTCGGAAGGAGTAATCAATCAGTTTTTTGATCAGTTTCTTATCAGTGCTCCTTTTTTTCACACCAGAAGGCAACTCTGAGATTTTTTTCATTGCATAACAACAGATAAAGGCTCTTTAGCAGTGTCTAAAGGTTTTAATAGCAATTGCAATGGTTTTTATTCTTATTATTTTCAATATTTTTATGTTTTTTTATTATAGGCGTGAAATTTCATTCCAGGTCCAGTCTTCACAAGACATGATGTATATTTTTTTTCTAATTGATCAATTTGTCCCAGATTTTATCCAAGCTAGTAGTCACCTAGAACAAGGTTTTCAAAATCTGTTGAAAAATCTGACCTCTGAAGACCAAAAAACATTTTCGCCTGCTTTTTTTTGGGGTGGGGGGGGGGGTTCATATGTTTGTCTGCTGAGTAGACACATTAGGAAATATAAGACATTTGACTGTTCACACTCAAAGCCACGGGGGTTAGCTTCAATTTAAGACCTGAATCAGGCTCCTGCTATGTTCTGCTACAGCGATATAACAAATTGTTTAAGAGGAGGAAATTCCAGGCGGACATTGGCTAAATGTGTCACTGGGAGTAAGAGGCTACAAAAAGAAACCTAAATTGAAAGAACAAAGAACCACTTTAACTAAAAGCTAAATTTAAAAAAATATATATTTTCAAATATTTTCATTGTTTTAAAATGTTTTTTAAAACAATGTACCGAGCTTGACTGCCTAGTAAAAAGTGGTAGTGAGTTTCATAATTTAGAAGCATAAAAACAAAAAGCAGCCTCTCCACTCTTTCTGTATTTCACATGTGGTATTTGAAGTAGGCCAGTATGTGCAGATCTCAGGTCACGTATAGGAACATATGAAGACAGACATTCAGTAAGGTACATAGGCGCTGGGCCGTTTAGAGCTTTAAAAACAAGTAAAAGAACTTTCAAACTTATCCTCGTTAATAAAGGTGACCAGTGAAGGTTTTTCAAAACAGGAGTGATATTCTCTTTCTTTTATTTGTTAGGATCTCTGCTACTGCATTTCGAACAAGTTGTAAGGGATTAAGCCAGGAGAGGTATACTCATTCACTCAGTAAGGTCTTTATTCATTTTGCAAAGCCATCACCTGTCTGCGCAGAGAAGTGAAAGCTGATTCAAAAGCAAGCAGGGAGACCCCTTGTTTTATATCTTTTTTTAAGCTGATGCAACACTTTAAGGATAGGCAAAGCAGTCATTTTCCATTCCTTATAGGTTTTTGCTTTAAGCAAAGAAGAGCAGTTATTCAAATGGTTTCTCACACTCCCTTCTTCAAGCAGCCGAGATAAACAGTATTAAAACATCCTGTGTCCTTGACAAGTTGGGTGCTATCACACTTTGTTCTAAGTATCCAGCTGCTTCTGCAGCACAGCTCTGTCCGTAAACAACATAGAATAAAACACTTTTTCTCAGTAACTTTTCATTACATTCCCTCCTTTTTATCCTTAAATGTGTTCATACCACAGAGTCCTCATAGGGGTCACCCTAGTCAGACAACAGCACAACAGCAAAAACACGACAACAGGCATGAATAGCTTTAAGAAAAACAGTCCCCATGACCCAAAAAATGATTTTAACCATGAAAAGAAGGGGAACTTATTGCCAATGCCCTGTTCTTGATTTACCCTGTTCTTAAGTTCTTTCAGCTGGTGTATTGCGAGGGTGAGGTGACCATGGTCATCATCACTAGCAGGGATATACAGATGCAGCCATTCAAAACAAGCGGGCGATACCGCATTATTTTGCGGTGTGCTTATTGCGGTGTAACACAAGTTACCATATTAATACCGTGTATTCTCGCATAGTACCGCATAATACCACATGTTCTAATGAATGACCTTGGACAAGCTGTAAACTCAAAGTATTGCCCTGGTCCACATTCTTTTTTTCATTGACCGTCTTTGTAAAAGTAACACCACAGCATTTCGTTGATCCAATCACGCATTTGTTTCCAATCATGCAAAGTACAGTCATTTTTGAGAATCTCCAATTCACCATGCCTTTTGCATGCTCATAAGAGATATTGATTTAGGAACATAAACATATTACTGTATGCAAACTGTACTGTATACAGTATGTATATGTATATTTAATGTCTTTACTGTGCCCGTTTAAGTCTTAAATATTTATATGGAATTTTACCACTGAAGGGAAATCTTAGTAGCTGAGCATAAAAAGAATAGGAGCATAACGCGTGTGAAGGCCATAAACGATATTAATTTTGGAACATAAACATACAGTATTACAGTATGTAAACTGTATATGGCTGGTCTCGGTACAAAAATACACACCAGTATTCCATTTCTCCCTAAACAATATTAAGCATCGAAGTCTTTAACTAACGTGTGTATAAAAAGTGGTAGTTTTAAGCTTTTCTGCAAATACGCTCAATACAGGAGCAAACAAGCATACTTTTAGAATTTGATTAATAGGGAATATAATATGGAATCGCATATCTAAAGAAATTAATAATGATATAATTCTATTCATGTGCTGAACTTGTAAGTGAGAGGTTGGCTGTTCAAATCCAGCCTGTGCCATGACTTTTCTTTTAACAAGCATTTCTTTGAAAAAATAAAATAGCAATATGATGGACAATTAATTGACTTTTTATATTTCTAAATATCACAACATGTTCGAATCTAAGTCATTTTTTAATAACAATGAATAGTCACCACGCATGCTTACACAGCTCCCTGGGTAAAGTATCACAAAGTCTTAGAGAACTTAACATTTTTATTATCAACAAATTGTAAATACGCTGTTTACATTGGGGTTATTAATATTTCACTTGAGTGTATGGGGGATTGTCAGCAGACCCCCCCCCTCTTAGACTGCGCAAACAATTGTTTTAATTTTTAGAAAGAAATGGCGGCTGTATGCTTTACAATATAAACATTTACTGTCAAACTTTAAATCAACAATTGATTTAAAGATGATCTGTCAAAGTGCAATGGAAAACAATATTGTTTTTGTTGTTTTTATCCCATAAGGCGCTTTGAGAAGCCACCTTTAAAGGCGCTATATAAAGGCACTGATTCCTATGGAATGTGTATTCTTTCTTCTTTTTTTCAGCATGGAATAAACCTATTACGTGATTTTAAGGTTTGTGTGAGAAGCCAGGGTATCAGCTTGTTCCCCCCACCGCCTCTCTCTGTGTACAGTAGAGCCTCCTGTCCTGACTGGTGGAGCTCATACAACTGTGTCTGGAGAGGATCCATGGTATCAGGGTCAACCCCATGGCTATGCAGCTTGTTTCCCCCCCTGCACCTCTCTGTGTACAGTAGAGCCTCCTGTCTTGACTGGTGGAGCTCATTCAGCTGTATCTGGAGAGGATCAAGCGGGGTATCAGCTTCAAACCCACGGCTGGGCAGCATGTTCCCCCCTCCTGCCCCCCTCTGTGTACAGTAGAGCATTCCTTCATGACTGGTGGAGCTCATACAGCTGTGTCTCGAGAGGATCCAGGGTATCAGCTTCAACCCCATGGCTGGGTAGCTTGTTCCCCCCTCCCAACCCTCTCTGTGTACAGTAGAGCCTCCCTCCTGACTGGTGGAGCTCATACAGCTGTGTCTGGAGAGGATCCAGGGTATCAGCTTCAACCCCACGGCTGGCAACTTGTTCCCCTCTACCACCCCTCTGTGCGTATAGTAAAGCCTCCTGTCCTGACTGGTGGAGCTCATACAGCTGTATCTGGAGAGGGAGAGAGAGAGGGGTGCGGAACCAGGGAACTATTTACATGGAAAACGGGCGATCTCCCCAGCCCGTATGCCCCTTTCACTGTGTGGCAGCTGCAATAGTCAGCGGCCTACCTAAACCCCGCCCTGACCACTCCTGTCCTGCCCCTCACCGCGCACCCCAGCCGGGTGTTCTTCAGCCGCCCCCCAGGGCGAATGCGCTACAATGCTAAAAATAAGATACACTCTGCAGACATTCACAACAGCGACTGTCAGAAGATAGGACACAGCAACTCAGACACCCATTGAATGGAAAGGGACACTTTAATGTTCTGTGCGGGTGGTACAGCACCCCACCGCGCCCGCGCGCCAGCAAAGAGAGAGAGACACACCAGTTTTCATTGTCAAAAAGTAATTGTTTTTTACTTTTGTACACCAACGCATTAGCAAGTTAAAGCTATCCCATTGAGGAGCTGGGCGCAATAATTGTTTTGTTCCTTGATTTTCTGATCTGCAAGGCCATTTGAATTCTGTCTGGCATTGCCAGATTGTGAAAAAATAAAAGTATTTAAATCATAAGATACAATCTACAGACATTCACAACATATACATATCTTAAAACATTTACATATCTTGTTAAATTATTACTTTAAATATGTACTTTAAGTTACTGAAACAGCCAGTTAATAAAATCGTTGCAATTTTGTTCTTGTTTGGAGGTGGGGATATTTTGACAACAATTGATTTAAAGACAATCGGTCAAAGTGAAATGAAATACAATATTACGCTGGGTAAACGTTCCGAGGTCAAATTCTTCCGTGATGGGGGTACCTTTAAAGGTCTAAGCCGGAAACCATCATTATGTCTCATTTTTGATTCTCTCTTCCAAACGAGAACAAAATTGCGACAATTTTATTAGCGGGCTGTTTCAGTAACTCAAAGTATTCATTTAAAGTAATAATTTAACAATAAATCCCGCACCCAGCAGAAGAATCCTACTCCGTTGGGCTGCTGAGCAAGGCCCTTAACCCCAACTGCTCCAGGGGCGCTGTACAATGGCTGACCCTGTACTCTGACCACAGGCTCTCTCCCTATCTCTTTCATCTGTGTGTCTGTGTATCTCATGGAGAGCAAGCTGGGGTATGCGAAAAGATAAATACTAATGCAAGAAATTGTAAAGGGTTAATAAAGTAATGTTGTTGTATATCTAAGCAAGTGTTCCTGCATCCCTCTTCTGCACTATAGGCATGGCTATTATTCTGTTTGCTCCAGTTCTAAAACTTTTTGCTCATGTGCATTTTTGTATTTTTTTACACCTCTAGCACTTTAACGTCCTGAATTTTCATTTGCCTTAATTTGTAGAATGAATTTGAGTTTTAGCCTTAAAAATCTTAAGTTTTCACCATCTTTTGTTTCTTGTCCTACAACTGTTATTATTGATCACCATGACTTCATTCAGTCTTTCCTGAACGTCTATGACAGGCAGAGAGAGTGCTGTTTCTGGTGCGATCTTTTGCAGCTGACATTTCACTGTTTTAAACGAACAAGAAATTAGATTGCTCATAAATCACTTATTCTATATAAATACAGCGTAATTGCCCTCCGAAAATCCTCTTTTTCTTGTTCGTTTTAGAGACCTTGATCAAAACTGATTTTAGATGTCAGAAAGGATTTATTTTCTCTGTATTTCCTACATTGCTTTGTCGAGATTTTAACTTTATATTTAGGCTCAGATTTCAACTATAAATCGTACACTAATTAATAGCAGTAAATACTGATGTTTTGCTCCCTCTTACCACAAAAATATATGTTTTGTAGCTGGGATGAACTTTATTTCGTACGCGATTTGGACACGAAGCGGTTAAAGATGGCGGCAAATCAGGCACCCAGAGAGGGGTGGGGGGGGGGGGGGCGTCTTCTCGCCTCCATAACTAAAATGCCAAATAGAAGTGGCTTAAGCGACATACACAGTCGTGTAACTGACAGTTTGAGGTAGCCTATCGTGTAAATTTCGCTTTGTTGCTGATAGGTTAAGCTTTCGAAACTCTGCCCCAAATTCATGTGACTGATTTTTCGCCCTGTTTCGTTGGTTAAACGCAATGATCACAAGCACCACCATGGTAACTGGGATGTGTAGTTTTTAATTCCGTTTGAATTATAACTGTACGTACTGTCTTCATATTTGGCCAGGGCTTTAAAGAGAAGGCGCGCCAAAACATTTCGGTTTCCGCTTTAAAGGTACAACCGTGCTGAAGAATTTGACCTCGGAAGTTTGCCCAGCGCACTTCAAGTACTGCACCTTCTCACACGTGTAGCCAGCTGCGTTGAGCCGTGGTTATATGATGTCATCTTTTATTTTATTATTTTATTTTGTGAACTTCCCCCAGATGAGTTCCGTTTTTCTGTATGGAGTTGGCTTTGCGACAGCCCTTGGGGTTTGTTGGTGGCGGGGCGCCAGTGAAGGTGCCCCTGGGGTCACAGGCGGCTCGTTTCTCTGGGGAGCCCTCAGACGCGCTGTGGCCGCCAGTCGGGTGAGACGCCAGCGGCATTTTTAATTTTATTTTCATTACAGATTCGTGTGGCGACATTATATATATTATTTCTGTAGTGGTACAGTTGTGTGCCAGATGAATCGCGGTAATGCACGAAGGTGATGTTTAATGCCTCACACGGTGTTGACCCACATGTTGTGTTTTGCTGAGCAGGAGAGAGAGAGACATTCAGCGTGTGTGACGCCAACGGGTTTTCTGTTCTAGAGGCTCTGTCATCCGTTGTGTTATAATTGTTTTCTTTCTTATTTAGTATTTCAGGTGTGTCGATTTTATGAACCAAATGTTAACGTACAACACGGGAAAAGGTGCATTGTAGAGTAAGATAACGGATATCGGCTTGTATCGTGGAGAGGACGTATAATGTGCTGAAAGATGGGAAGAGAAAGGGGCGATTTCTGCGCGCATTCTAATCATTGTGATTGATTTGATATTGATCTGATATGTGTGGTCATGTGAATGTACATAGATGGTGGGTATGGTGTTAATAATATATGATATGATATAATTACTTGTATATATCATATATCATTCTTTCTATTTTTATATATGGTAATCCTTCTAGATATGATTCTGTTTCCCGAAAGCGTCGTAGCGCTAAGAACATCGTAAACTCGCTCTTAAGCTCGATCGTTAATTGACGAGTGTTTCCCAAAACCCATCGTAACTGAAGTAGCACGTTAAATCCTTCGTCATCTACGTGCTCCCCGACCCGCTCGTTCATCACTAAGTGCTTCTTAAACTGGCCTCCTCCTGCCCACCCTGAGCGCCAGAGATCGCCAGACAGAGCACAGTCACTTCACGGCAGGGGCATCCTCTGGGAATACAGGACACTAAGAGTTTATATGAAGGACTTTGATATTGTGTTGTACTGTGTCAGAGGAAATTCGAAAAAAGAACATTTATTTATACAGTGATGAATTTATGAGTCATCCTGGGTATATTTCATATTCATTTTTATACTTGACTAGATGATATTATTTTCAGTATGAAGTGCAGCAATGCATTATTTTAGTGAAATCATTGGGCCTAACATGTATTTATAATGTAGCGCCACGCAGGGCGCTTTAGTCCTGCGCACGCAAGGCGGGCTGAGAACAGCAGCTGGGTTCTACCGGACTGTATAGCGGGACGGAGGCTGGGATACAGTCTCTTCCCTTCAGGTGTGTGTGTGTGTTAGTGAAGGTGCAGCGCTGTAACCCCTGTCCCTGTGTGTGTACCTTTCCCGATTCGAGTTAATAAATGTGTTGTTCAGCCCCAGTCCTGAGTCCCACGCCTGCTCCATTCCGTACCCAAACCCGCGGTCGATACCGCGTAGTTCAACACCGTTTGATGTTCTGTCGTGATTGTTGACGGTAAAGCTTAGATCTACTTGTTTTTAAATTTGATTATAGGTCCTGTATTTGTTGAGTGACACATGCCAAGCTTAGTAGTTAATGTTTCCATTGAGTTCCAGTACACCCAATAACTCTAAATAACAGTTTTTTCTCATGAAATATTGATTCTTAACTATGGCAGCGCGCCAAAAAATATTGCTTTAAATCAAGGACGTCGTGCCGGACGCATACACTGTCCACGCAGTTAATCTTGTTTTTCTTTTACGGCATGTCAGTCATTTCTTTTCTTTGCTCTTAGAAACAATAAGGTCCCTTTTTGTACCTATCTATATGCTTTTGCTTAAACTATGATGTCAAGATTACTTCATATTCCTTTTCACAACTTTATTTCATCCCACTGAAGGACCAAAACCGACACCATATAATGAAAGAATTGTCAATCGATTGTTTACATACGTACATACGTACATCGTAAAGTTGCTTGAAAGTCTCTAAGATTAGTTGTTTTCGGGAAACTCACCCCTGTTCTTTATCCTTCTGCTCTCACTGTGTTTATTACCGCCATCTACTGTCTCCTCTAACTGTGTATTGTCATCATGCATATCTTGTGTATTATTTATTGTTGTTGGTTTTGTCATTCTATTAAGAAGCCACCTTTCAAGGCGCTATATAAATTAATGTTTATTATTATTATTATTATTTATTTTTTTAAAGTTGTACATTCTGACGCCATGAGATTTTTAGATTTTGAGATTCTCATATTTTTGGCTTCTACAATAAACAGTAACAACGCGCTTGAATGGTTCTGCAAAAGTTTAGCTGTATCTTTAAAGCCATCCTCATCTTTATCAGGTACAAAGAAAAGAAGGTAGGCCGGCTTCTGTTTGGAATGTTTTAGTTAGTTTTAATTTTTTAAACCCCAAGTAAACATATTTTGTGCCTTTCTCTGAACTTTTTTGCATTTCAGTTCAGTTGTTTTTAAGCTTATTTTACAGTTGCTAGGTTCTTGAACTGTGCAGTATTTCTTTTGGGTTTTGTGCAAATCATATTCTAACGGTTGGGGGGAAAAAGCACAGGTGCCATCCCACCATTAAACCCTGAAACTTACCTTAGCCGATTCTTCAACTAAACCAGACATGTTAACTAAGTGTTACAGTATGTTCTTCGAATGTGTGTCAGCCAATCAGATTTCAGGACTGGAATTATTGGTTTTGTAATAGGGAATATAGTATGGAATCACGTATCTAAAGAAATGAATAATGATATTAATTTAAGGATCTGAATATCTAAAAATATGTATCTATATAGCAGGTAGTATTACTGTATTCCACTTTCTTTGTAAATACGGAATAACAGAGTCACAACGCGAAGCTGTGTCACTCTTCTGGGTAAAAAAAACGTTTTGAACACCCTGTTTTTAATAAGCTGCTGAGTAAAGAACAGGAATGTTCCTGCTGTCAGTCTTTACCGAAGATATCCCTAATAGTATTAATAATGAATGACCTTGGACAAGCTGTAAACTCAAAGTATTACCCTGGTCCACATTCTTTGTAATCGTCTTTGTAAACAAAAAAACTTTATTTTGTGTGACGATATAAAGTTTCACGAAACCTCCTCGAGTTGTGAGAACACGTGCTTTGTGTATACAGCACATTGTGAATGTTTTCACAGCCTTCATTTTGTCGTTTTAATGGCATTTTTTGACCACGCACGAATATTCTTATGTCCATATCTTCGCAGGGGAATCAGTGCGAATTGTAATACTAATTAAATGACCGCGGGCACTTTCCACCCCCTCTACATTCTCCGAGTAGAATAGGCTAACCTTCTAATGAAAGACAGTCCACCCTCCCCCACGGACAGGAAAAGTGCCCGCAGGCAGGCAGTATGGTCAGTAACAGTGAACAGTTTTAACTGCACTGCATCCCAGAGAATACCAGGGCGCATTTTTTCTACTCCCTGGCGGAAACGGGCTTCCATAAGAATCAGTATAGCTTCTGGGAAATCCATTTTTCCTGCATTAAAGTTGAACTCGTTCAGAGCGCCGTACATTGCAAACTCCAAGCGTTTCATTATGAGCTGAAGACCCTCACAGCTGAAGAAGGATTCACAGCCGAAACAATATTATTAGAGTTCATAAAGCCTGTTTTACGTACTATACCTATGTCTGCAATACACCTTTGCTAGTTAATGCTACAGTACTTCACTTTCTCGGGCGTTTTTTTTAGGTAAAATCCAGGCTAGCAGGCTTGTTTTGTGATCTTCCTAAGATTGTTGAGCGCGGTGTCAAAATGTTTCCATATGAAAGGCAGTGACGTCACCATCCTGAGGTGTGTGTAGTAGATCTGTGATGTGGTTGAGCATGAATTATGGTGAGCCTCTGATTGGGGGAAAAAAAGACCATGTTCAAAAAATCCTAAAAAGAGAATTAAAGTTTCACATAACAAGGCATGAGGTGTGCTTGCAGCTGTGGGATACAGTGGTGGCCTGGCACGTTGAGGTGGGCTTTCAGCTGTGTGTGGTCTGACGCAGTGGTGGCCTGGCACGGTGAGGTGCGCTGGCAGCTGTGTGGTGCGACGCAGTGGTGGCTGGCATGGTGAGGTGCGCTGGCAGCTGTGTGACGCAGTGGTGGCCTGGTACGGTGAGGTATGCTGGCAGCTGTGTGATGCAGTGGTGGCTTGGCACGGTGAGGTGCGCTTTCAGCTGTGTGTGGTCTGACGCAGTGGTGGGCTGGCACGGTGAGGTGCGCTGGCAGCTGTGTGGTGTGACGCAGTGGTGGCCTGGCACGGTGAGGTGTGCTGGCAGCTGTTTGACGCAGTGGTGGCTTGGCACGGTGAGGTGCGCTTTCAGCTGTGTGTGGTCTGACGCAGTGGTGGCCTGGCACGGTGAGGTGCGCTGGCAGCTGTGTGGTGTGAGGCAGTGGTGGCCTGGCACGGTGAGGTGCGCTGGCAGCTGTGTGACGCAGTGGTGGCCTTGCACGGTCAGGTGTTCTGGCAGGTGTGTGATGCAGTGGTGGCCTTGCACGGTGAGGTGCACTGGCAGCTGTGTGGTGTGACACAGTGGTGGCCTGGCATGGTGAGGTGCGCTGGCAGCTGTGTGGTGTGACTCAGTGCTGGCCTGGCATGGTGAGGTACGCTGGCAGCTGTGTGGTGTGACGCATTGGTGGCCGGGTACTTTGAGGTGCGCTGGCAATTCTATGATGAAGTGGTGGCCTGGCACGGTGAGGTGCACTGGCATCTGTGTGGTGTGACACAGTGGTGGCCTGGCACGGTGAGGTGCGCTGGTGGCTGTGTGGTGTGACGTAGTGGCGGCCTGACACGCTGAGGTGCACTGGCATCTGTGTGGTGTGACACAGTGGTGTCCTGGCACGGTGAGTTGTGCTTTCAGCTGTGTGACGCAGTGGTGGCCTTGCACGGTCAAGTGTTCTGGCAGGTGTGTGATGCAGTGGTGGCCTTGCACGGTGAGGTGCACTGGCAGCTGTGTGGTGTGACACAGTGGTGGTCTGGCATGGTGAGGTGCGCTGGCAGCTGTGTGGTGTGACTCAGTGCTGGCCTGGCATGGTGAGGTACGCTGGCAGCTGTGTGGTGTGACGCATTGGTGGCCGGGTACTTTGAGGTGCGCTGGCAATTCTATGATGAAGTGGTGGCCTGGCACGGTGAGGTGCACTGGCATCTGTGTGGTGTGACACAGTGGTGGCCTGGCACGGTGAGGTGCGCTGGTGGCTGTGTGGTGTGACGCAGTGGTGGCCTGACACGGTGAGGTGTGCTGGCAGCTGTGTGACGCAGTGGTGGCTTGGCACGGTGAGGTGCGCTGGCAGCTGTGTGACGCAGTGGTGGCCTGGCACGGTGAGGTGCGCTGGCAGCTGTGTGACGCAGTGGTGGCCTTGCACGGTCAGGTGTACTGGCAGTTGTATGATGAAGTGGTGGCCGGGCACGGTGAGGTGTGCTGGCAGCTGTGTGACGCAGTGGTGGCTGGGCACGGTGAGGTGCGTTGGCAGATGTGTGACGTAGTGGTGGCCTGGCACGGTGAGGTGCGCTGGCAGCTGTGTGACGCAGCTGTGGCAGAATACGGTGAGGTGCGCTGGCAGCTGCGTGATGCAGCTGTGGCCGTGCTCGGTGAGGTGTGCTGGCAGCTGTGTGACGCAGTGGTGGTCGGATACGGTGCGCTGCCACCTGTGTGGTGTGATTCAGTAGTGGCTGGGAATTTGAGGTGCGCTGGCAGCTGTGTGGTGTGACGCAGTGGTGGCCTGGCATGGTGAGGTGCGCTGGCAGCTGTGTGACGCAGTGGTGGCCTGGCACGGTGAGGTGCGCTGGCAGCTGTGTGTTGTGACGCCGTGGTGGCTTGGCACGGTGAGGTGCGCTTTCAGCTGTGTGTGGTCTGACGCAGTGGTGGTCTGGCACGGTGAGGTGTGCTGGCATATGTGTGGTGTGACTCTGTGGGTGCCTGGCATGGTGAGGTGTGCTGGCAGCTGTGTGGTGTGACACAGTGGTGTCCTGGCACGGTGAGTTGTGCTTTCAGCTGTGTGATGCAGTGGCTGCTGGGCACAGTGAGGTGCACTGGCACCTGTGTGGTTTGACGCAGTGGTGGCCTGGCACTGTGAGGTGTGCTGGCAGCTGTGTGACGCAGTGGTGGCCTGGCACGGTGAGGTGCGCTGGCAGCTGTGTGACGCAGTGGTGGCCTTGCACGGTCAGGTGTGCTGGCAGCTGTGTGACGCAGTGGTGGCCTGGTATGGTGAGGTGCGCTGGCAGCTGTGTGACGCAGTGGTGGCTGGGTACGGTGAGGTGCGCTGGCAGCTGTGTGACGCAGTGGTGGCCTGGTATGGTGAGGTGCACTGGCACCTGTGTGACGCAGTGGTGGTCTGGTACGGTGCTCTGCCACCTGTGTGGTGTGATTCAGTAGTGGCAGAATACGGTGAGGTGCGCTGGCAGCTGCTTGATGCAGCTGTGGCCGTGCTCGGTGAGGTGTGCTGGCACCTGTGTGACGCAGTTGTGGCCTGGTACGGTGAGGTGTGCTGGCAGCTGTGTGACGCAGTGGTGGCTTGGCATGGTGAGGTGCACTGGTGGCTGTGTGGTGTGACGCAGTGGTGGCCTTGCACGGTCAGGTGTGCTGGCAGTTGTATGATGAAGTGGTGGCCGGGCACGGTGAGGTGTGCTGGCAGCTGTGTGACGCAGTGGTGGCCTGGTATGGTGAGGTGCGCTGGCAGCTGTGTGACGCAGTGGTGGCCTGGCACGGTGAGGTGCGTTGGGAGATGTGTGACGTAGTGGTGGCCTGGCACGGTGAGGTGCGCTGGCAGCTGTGTGACGCAGCTGTGGCAGAATACGGTGAGGTGCGCTGGTAGCTGCGTGATGCAGCTGTGGCCGGGCTCGGTGAGGTGTGCTGGCAGCTTTGTGACGCAGTTGTGGCCTGGTACGGTGAGGTGTGCTGGCAGCTGTGTGACGCAGTGGTGGCTTGGCACGGTGAGGTGCACTGGCGGCTGTGTGGTGTGACGCAGTGGTGGCCTGGCATGGTGAGGTGTTCTGGCAGGTGTGTGACTCAGTGGTGGCCTTGCACGGTCAGGTGTACTGGCAGTTGTATGATGAAGTTGTGGCCGTGCTCGATGAGGTGCGCTGGCAGCTGTGTGACGCAGTGGTGGCCTTGCACGGTCAGGTGTGCTGGCAGCTGTGTGACGCAGTGGTGGCCTGGTATGGTGAGGTGCGCTGGCAGCTGTGTGACGCAGTGGTGGCTGGGTACGGTGAGGTGCGTTGGCAGATGTGTGACGTAGTGGTGGCCTGGCACGGTGAGGTGCGCTGGCAGCTGTGTGACGCAGTGGTGGCCTGGTATGGTGAGGTGCACTGGCACCTGTGTGACGCAGTGGTGGTCTGGTACGGTGCTCTGCCACCTGTGTAGTGTGATTCAGTAGTGGCAGAATACGGTGAGGTGCGCTGGCAGCTGCTTGATGCAGCTGTGGCCGTGCTCGGTGAGGTGTGCTGGCACCTGTGTGACGCAGTTGTGGCCTGGTACGGTGAGGTGTGCTGGCAGCTGTGTGACGCAGTGGTGGCTTGGCACGGTGAGGTGCACTGGTGGCTGTGTGGTGTGACGCAGTGGTGGCCTGGCACGGTGAGGTGCGCTGGCAGCTGTGTGACGCAGTGGTGGCCTGGCACGGTGAGGTGCGCTGGCAGCTGTGTGTTGTGACGCCGTGGTGGCCTGGCACGGTGAGGTGTGCTTGCAGCTGTGTGACGCAGTGGTGGCCTGGTATGGTGAGGTGTGCTGGCAGTTGTGTGATGCAGTGGTGGCCGGGCACAGTGAGGTGCACTCGCAGCTGTGTGGTGTGACGCAGTGGTGTTCATCAGGCACAAGTTCATCAGTGAAAAGACCACTGGCATTTTTCCTTCCCCCTACATTCTCAGAGCAGAATCGAATTTAATATTAGCATAATTTATTACAGTGCTAAGTTTAATATTTTTTATTTACTAATAGTTTATGCTAACACCTAACTTTTTTAACGTGAGAAGTACTAATGTAAGTACCTACTGTACTGTACTTAAGTACTACCATAAGAAGTACTGCTGTATGCAACAAAAAAAAAGGAGTGGTGAAACAGCCCTACTCATACAGTATCAGTATCAACAGACATTGTATCAGTATCAGTTCTTGCTTTGTGCTGGGTTTAGGAGTTTTCCAAACATAGTCTTTCAGCTAATGCCATACCATCTCTATTGGATTTAAATCTGGAGATTCGGCTGGAGTTTTCACCCAGTTCACTCGTTCTGCTATAAGCCTCGCCCTTGCTGCTGTGTGTTTCGGATCGTTGTCTTGAAAGAGACGGTGCCTTGATCCAATGTGCTCCCTGATATATGGGGCGGCATGCTGTGTGACCCCGACTTCCTCGAAGAATTCCCGATCCATAATTCCTTCGAAATAAAATTGTTTTTCAAGCAATGTAATGCAAGGTGCTTTCTAACGTTGGGCAATGTGTTTTTTCTCGAAATTTTGTTTCGAGAGACTAGATAAGTAATTCAAGTGTTTATGATATGTCACTGTTGTGAATGTCTGTGGATTGTATCTTATTAGCCTGTCCTGACTAGTGGAGCTCATCCAGCTATGTCTGGATATCTTGGTCAAATATTCAGGTAGTATGTTTTGTCTGTTTAGGGTTCTGTAGCATTCCACACGGCTGGGCAGCTTGTTCCCCCCTCCCTCCCCTCTCTGTGTACAGTAGAGCCTCCTGTCCTGGCTGGTAGAGCTCATCCAGCTGTGTCTGGCTAATATTAAAGCCAGTACTTTAATATTGTTTTCTGTATGTTTATCAATAGTGGGTATTGCCCTAATTCGGTCCTGCACCCGTTGTTAGGTGTTTTTTAGGTGTTTTTAGGGCTTCTACCAAATATGAACACATGGCTTTAAAATGTATACAATTGTAATATTTCCTTTTTTCCCATTGAAAGTATAACATATGTGGTGTGAAAAAGAGGTCCTCATTTAATTGCATGAAACTCTGGCACTGGCGCAACAAACTGAACAAAGTTCAAGGGGGTATACGCTTTCTGTAGACACTTTATTTCCTCTTTTTCCATACTCTAAGAAATGATTTGGGAAACCTGTGGGACACTGGAGGTCATTATACATGAGCCTCTTTCTGCACCTTTTAAGCCATTGAAACCTAGTTGCCTTGTTACAAGGTCTAATATTACAGTAGGTGTGGTTTCCGTCTCCTAATTTCTGAGAATGATCAAATTGGGGAATAAGTTGTAGGGAATACCACTCTTGCACTTCTAAGAAAAGACTATCTCAAATGAAACTCGCTATAGAAAGACATCTTGTTGAAAAATTCTTTATTTTTTGTCATTTCTAAAGAAAAAACATTCATCAAGTCCTTCACAAATGTTTTGTTTGTGACTTTCTCTGTTGTTCCCTTTCACACTCAACTGAACTATGTGTTATGTCTTGTAAACGTAATCAAACATTTCACTTAGGTGTGTGGGTTAACACAAACCCATATTGTATGAAACATTCAGGATTTCATTCAAGTTTTTTCTAACAATTGCATCCATGCTAGGACTACAGTAAACAACACTTTTTACTAAAGTAAATGAAATTGTTCATTAAACAAGACACATTGTTTTAAATGTATGCAATACGACGACACTAAAAACAACACTGAAACTTTTCATTGAAATACTGTACGAGATTGTGCATATTCAATGGATTTCTCCTGGTGCTTTTTTTCATCAGTCTTTTCATGTTCTTGTTCTCTACTCAGGTGTCTCCTGTTCCTTTGGTGATGTCTGCTGTACACACATGGTATCATACACTTGAGCAAAGTGTGATACCACCGTTTGTTCTTCTCCTAAAATAAAGATGAACATTGACAAAAGTCAGAAGCACTCTTTTCTTTGACAGACGAACAAAACAATGCAAGAATAACCATACTCTCTGTTCCTTACTCATTTCTACCTACCTGTTTGACCACTTTGTCTGCTTCAGTCAGGACAGGGTGCTGGGGCTGACTCTGAGCAATCTGAGAAGAGCTCTCTGTGATCTTCTCCCCTACAGTGGCTACATTGTACTCTGTTTGAAATCCAGGTATCGCCTCCGGTAAGTTCCTCGGTCCTTTTTGGGACTTGAAAGGGCAGAATCATTTTGTGACTACATTTCCTTGTCATGCACTGATATGTTCTGGTTTGTGTTCGATTACTGCAGGCGTTCAAGTACTTTCTTTTTGTTCTAGATTGGCAGTGTTTGAGATGGTAGGAACTTGTCATATTCTCAACTCTGAATGCTCTGTAAACATACTATTTTAGCAATTCTTAGAAATCTGAAAGCAGTGTTACCTGTATCATTTTTTGTCTTGGTAGTAGTATTGCAGCTCCAACATCAGCACTTAAATAATGGTTTGTGATGTTACTTGTCCTTGGAGTTAGTATACTCCTGAGAAGTCAAGAGAAATCTTACGTAAGCATTAATTATGTTTCACTTTTGAAAGCAAAGTACGTGTCAAGTACTTTGAAGGCATTTGTTGATACTTTTAAGCACTTTCGTTGATTATTATTATCCTTCAATTAGTTATTACAAGTCCAACATTCTCTACATGATCTCACTCCATATTCAGAATGTGGGAATACAATTGTTTTAAGGAAATGCCACTGAATAGATAGTAGCTGCACTCTACAAAGATGAATTTGCTAATTAATCAGTCAGGGACACAGCTTATACTTCAGTAGTCTTAGATCATGTAATGATGATTATTGTACTTTATAACTAGCAAAATCCCCATATCCTGTTCATTGCCCCTTTTTCAGTTATGTGGATTGACTTATCCCTGAAGTGGTTAATTCTCACCTTGACATCTCATAGAACAACTGAATCTCTACCAAGGGTGAATGTGTCCTTCCTCTTAATGTCTAAAAGAAAAGGTTAAAATTCATTGAAGCAAAATGCAACAACCCAAAACGTTGGGGAGGTCGTTTCCACAGTTATTTCATATGACAGTGCTTGGAGTGAAACTACATGACCATGGTGAAGAAGAAAAAACACTTTACCTTGTTCCTCCTGACTGATGTCCTTATGCGTGTTTTGCACAGTTGAGCGTTTTGTGTCTTGTCGTCTGTGTAGGCAACAGCCCTCTTCCCTGGGATAGAACTAGATGATATTTAGACACGTTAATTTGACTTCTCCATTGCTCACATTGATGTGGATATGATTATAATGCTCTGTTTTGTGGGCTTCCCAAGAAAACAATAAATCCCTTACTACTTGTTCGAAATGCAGTAGCACAGATCCTAACAAATACAAGAAAGAGAATATCATTCCTGTTTTGAAAAAACTTCACTGGTCACCTGTATTATCTAGGAAAAATTTGAAAGTTCTTTTACTTGTTTTTAAAGCTTTAAGCGACCTAGCACGTCTGTACCTTACTGAATGTCTGTCTTCATATGTTCCTATACGTGACCTGAGATCTGCACATACTGGCCTACTGCAAATACCACATGTGAAATGCAGAAAGAGTGGAGAGGCTGCTTTTTGTTTTTATGCTTCCAAATTATGAAACTCACTTCCACTTTTTATTAGGCAGTCAAGCTCGGTACATTGTTTTAAAAAACATTTGAAAATGTTGCTTTTAGTTAAAGTGGTTCTTTGTTCTTTCTATTTCTGTTTCTTTTTTTAGTTGTCTTTAATTGTTCTTATTTTATTACGACTTTCCTAATTTTTATTTATTTAATTGACATGTATGTTGCTTTACTGTATTGCTGTATTTTCCTTTACAACTGAGAGTATATCTCTCAATTTTAATATTTTATTTTTACGCTTGGTTTTTAAAGCACCAAAGCACTATTTGTATGAAAGGTGCTCTATAGATAAAGTTTATTATTATTATTTTTAATATTATTATTATACTTTGTTACATTTTTGGTTAGGACAAAGATTCTAGTAGAGGTGGCCTCTTTTACCCCGTTCCAAAAAATTGGAAAACTACCTTCAGAATACACTGACAATGACCATCTACTGTCTCCTCTAACTGTGTATTGTCATCATGCATATCTTGTGTATTATTTATTGTAGTTGGTTTTGTCATTCTGTAAAGAAGCCACCTTTCAAGGCACTATATAAAATAATGTTTGTTATTATTATTTACATTTTTCATCGTTAAATCTGGCGAAGAGTCTTAAGAGAATATCAAAGAACACGTTGCTCTTACCTTTCCATTCCAAGAAATGCCCTCAGCTCGGATTGCAGAGATTGACCTCTCTGTCTCAAATTCTGAGAAACATAGACTCGATTGAAAAATGACCATTTCCTAAGATTCACATAACATCACCAGTCAACATTTGCCACTTGACATCAATAGAAACCATAGAGTACATGACATTTCCAATCAGTTTTCTTTCAAGGTACAATACCAATCGCCTTGCCAGAAGAGTTATACTGCGGTAGATAAATATTACAAATGTCAGATACACGCAGAGTTGTTTGGATTACTATGAAAAGATTGTCAAATATATTTATGTTCATTATATTTCTTGGAGTGACAGAGCTAAAGAGAAAACAATACTTACCTTTATCTCTGCAGACAGGATCGCAAGGGATTCCCTTATACTGGGTTCCTATGTAACAAATAATACATTATTCAAAAAACATGATATTTCTCTGTCCATTGGCAGCATGATTGTTTATCATTACAGTTTTAGTTAGCTTTAATTTTGTAAACCCCAAGTAAACATAGTTTGTGCCTTTCTCTGAACTTTTTGGCATTTCAATTCAGTTGTTTGTAAGCTTATTTTACAGTTGCTAGGTTGATGAAGTTCCTGAACTGTGCAGTATTTCTTTTGGGTTTGGTGCGAATCATATTCTAGCGGTTGGGGGAAAAAAGCACAGGTGCCATCCCACCATTAAACCCTGAAACTTACCTTAGCCGATTCTTCAACTAAACCAGACATGTTAACTAAGTGTTACAGTATGTTTCAAAGTGTGTATTTTAGCAAACACAACTGAAGTTCTGTTGTCTCCTTGGAGACACCTGGAACTGGTGTGATGCTGGTTCTATGACATCATTCGTTCTAAATGTAAATGCAGGTATTGGCACAACATAGTAAATTGATGTAAAGTTATGGATCCATTTATGATTTTCACTCAGTTTGAAAGAGTTCCTGTCGTGTGGTTAAACTTTGTGTTACGGAGGGTTAACTGGGGTTCTGGCTACTAGTTAGGCTTGGTCATTCAGTCATCTGGTTCATGAAATAGGAAGCTAAGAGATCTGTGTTTTAGTTTTACTGTTTGTTTTTGTTCCATAGAATAAGAAATGTTTCATTAATATTAGTAATAGAGTAGCTGTTTCTCTAAACAGTGTGTGTCAGTTTGCACTGCAGGTGTGCCAGGTAGAGACCATTTAAGAACCCAAAAATATGCTGTCATTTACTGCCGTGGCTAATTTCTGTTAACCTTGTCTCTCACTCACTTTGATGAGCAAAATGTTCATACATAAAGCATACATTTCTGATTGGTCACAAGAAGCTTCTTATCATATAAGGTATAAAGAAAGTCAGAAAGTTAGGCACTTAGGTCAGCCTTAGGCAGTTAACCAAGACCATAATCCGATAAGAAGCTATTCCCTTTCATGTTGCTAAATCACATGTAGGATACATGAGTTACACCTCCACTTAAGAGACCTTAAAGAGACCTTGGCCAGCCAGGAGTGTAGAAAACCGTAAAACAGTTCTTGAGGACCTAATTGTTAACTCTTAACAGGCAAAGGTTCCTTCAGTCCTATGAGAAATATTTTAGAATTGAACTAAAGTGTGTTTCCGATACAGGAGCATATGTCTGTCAGGGCCTGTTGGAGAGGCCCTGGATGAGAACCCCTGGCTGCAGTTCCACATCCCCCTGAAAGTAAATAGAGCCATAAGCACGGAGCAAAGGACACTGCTCCAGGACATGCTGGCTGTCGATCCTGACCAGCGACCAGAAGCCATCCAGCAGAAGAAGCAAGTCAGGCAAGCCATGGGACGAGAGAAAACATCTTTGTAGTGACTGATAGCAAGATGTCCGTGACCAAGGGCAATTCGTCTGAGTAAAGTCTGATTTCATTTTTATGTCCCGAAAGGCCACTGCCTTTGTGCTGTAGATTTCTGATTTAGACGGGCATTTCTATGGACAACTTTGACTTTTCTGTGGGTCCAATGAAAATAAGTTTTTTAACTTATTCTTTGTTACAGTTTTCGAAAGTTTAAAGACATTCACTGAGTTGACGATAAAGGAAAAGTTTCATCTTTCACCTCTTGGAAGGTAGGCCGGTCAGAGGTACAATATATGTCTTCATGTCTTCATCCTCCATGTTTGTAACTACAGGTTTCACAGTGTTGAGCTAAGACACAAAAACACCTACAAATGGCAGTTCCAAATGTATCAAATGTATAAACCTGGGCTGAAAAAGTGTGTACAGTATATACTCTGTGTAGGTCTGATAAAAGTATTCGAGTCAAAGTGTCATATGGATACAAATTCTCATGATTTTGTATTGTGTGTTTTTTCTCTGTTCTGCTTTATTGAAAGAAATCAGATGCTCTTCCTGAAACTTACCTTAGCTGATTCTTCAGCTAAACCAGACAGACCTCTGAAATTCTCAAATATTATCAAATCTTGTTAGTTCAGAGGTGGTGGAGCCCATTACCAACAGACTCACAGCTGAAATTGCTGTGAAAAGGGCTTCTACCAGATATTAACATATGGGTGAAAATGTATACAATTGTAATATTTCCTTTTTTCCCTTTGAAAGTATAACATATGTGGTGTGAGAAAGAGGTCCTCATTTAATTGCATGAAACTCTGGCACTGGCGCAACAAACTGAACAAAGTTCAAGGGGGTATACACTTTCTGTAGACACTTTATTTCCTCTTTTTCCATACTCTAAGAAATGATTTGGGAAACCTGTGGGACACTGGAGGTCATTATAAATGAGCCTCTTTCTGCACCTTTTAAGCCATTGAAACCTAGTTGCCTTGTTACAAGGTCTAATATTACAGTAGGTGTGGTTTCCGTCTCCTAATTTCTGAGAATGATCAAATTGGGGAATAAGTTGTAGGGAATACCACTCTTGCACTTCTAAGAAAAGACTATCTCAAATGAAACTCGCTATAGAAAGACATCTTGTTGAAAAATTCTTTGTTTTTTGTCATTTCTAAAGAAAAAACATTCATCAAGTCCTTCACAAATGTTTTGTTTGTGACTTTCTCTGTTGTTCCCTTTCACACTCAACTGAACTATGTGTTATGTCTTGTAAACGTAATCAAACATTTCACTTAGGTGTGTGGGTTAACACAAACCCATATTGTATGAAACATTCAGTTTTTCATTCAAGTTTTTTCTAACAATTGCATCCATGCTAGGAGTACAGTAAACAACACTTTTTACTGAAATAAATGAAATTGTTCATTAAACAAGACACATTGTTTTAAATGTATGCAATACGACGACACTAAAAACAACACTGAAACTTTTCATTGAAATACTGTACGAGATTGTGCATATTCAATGGATTTCTCCTGGTGCTTTTTTTCATCAGTCTTTTCATGTTCTTGTTCTCTACTCAGGTGTCTCCTGTTCCTTTGGTGATGTCTGCTGTACACACATGGTATCATACACTTGAGCAAAGTGTGATACCACCGTTTGTTCTTCTCCTAAAATAAAGATGAACATTGACAAAAGTCAGAAGCACTCTTTTCTTTGACAGACGAACAAAACAATGCAAGAATAACCATACTCTCTGTTCCTTACTCATTTCTACCTACCTGTTTGACCACTTTGTCTGCTTCAGTCAGGACAGGGTGCTGGGGCTGACTCTGAGCAATCTGAGAAGAGCTCTCTGTGATCTTCTCCCCTACAGTGGCTACATTGTACTCTGTTTGAAATCCAGGTATCGCCTCCGGTAAGTTCCTCGGTCCTTTTTGGGACTTGAAAGGGCAGAATCATTTTGTGACTACATTTCCTTGTCATGCACTGATATGTTCTGGTTTGTGTTCGATTACTGCAGGCGTTCAAGTACTTTCTTTTTGTTCTAGATTGGCAGTGTTTGAGATGGTAGGAACTTGTCATATTCTCAACTCTGAATGCTCTGTAAACATACTATTTTAGCAATTCTTAGAAATCTGAAAGCAGTGTTACCTGTATCATTTTTTGTCTTGGTAGTAGTATTGCAGCTCCAACATCAGCACTTAAATAATGGTTTGTGATGTTACTTGTCCTTGGAGTTAGTATACTCCTGAGAAGTCAAGAGAAATCTTACGTAAGCATTAATTATGTTTCACTTTTGAAAGCAAAGTACGTGTCAAGTACTTTGAAGGCATTTGTTGATACTTTTAAGCACTTTCGTTGATTATTATTATCCTTCAATTAGTTATTACAAGTCCAACATTCTCTACATGATCTCACTCCATATTCAGAATGTGGGAATACAATTGTTTTAAGGAAATGCCACTGAATAGATAGTAGCTGCACTCTACAAAGATGAATTTGCTAATTAATCAGTCAGGGACACAGCTTATACTTCAGTAGTCTTAGATCATGTAATGATGATTATTGTACTTTATAACTAGCAAAATCCCCATATCCTGTTCATTGCCCCTTTTTCAGTTATGTGGATTGACTTATCCCTGAAGTGGTTAATTCTCACCTTGACATCTCATAGAACAACTGAATCTCTACCAAGGGTGAATGTGTCCTTCCTCTTAATGTCTAAAAGAAAAGGTTAAAATTCATTGAAGCAAAATGCAACAACCCAAAACGTTGGGGAGGTCGTTTCCACAGTTATTTCATATGACAGTGCTTGGAGTGAAACTACATGACCATGGTGAAGAAGAAAAAACACTTTACCTTGTTCCTCCTGACTGATGTCCTTATGCGTGTTTTGCACAGTTGAGCGTTTTGTGTCTTGTCGTCTGTGTAGGCAACAGCCCTCTTCCCTGGGATAGAACTAGATGATATTTAGACACGTTAATTTGACTTCTCCATTGCTCACATTGATGTGGATATGATTATAATGCTCTGTTTTGTGGGCTTCCCAAGAAAACAATAAATCCCTTACTACTTGTTCGAAATGCAGTAGCACAGATCCTAACAAATACAAGAAAGAGAATATCATTCCTGTTTTGAAAAAACTTCACTGGTCACCTGTATTATCTAGGATAAATTTGAAAGTTCTTTTACTTGTTTTTAAAGCTTTAAGCGACCTAGCACGTCTGTACCTTACTGAATGTCTGTCTTCATATGTTCCTATACGTGACCTGAGATCTGCACATACTGGCCTACTGCAAATACCACATGTGAAATGCAGAAAGAGTGGAGAGGCTGCTTTTTGTTTTTATGCTTCCAAATTATGAAACTCACTTCCACTTTTTATTAGGCAGTCAAGCTCGGTACATTGTTTTAAAAAACATTTGAAAATGTTGCTTTTAGTTAAAGTGGTTCTTTGTTCTTTCTATTTCTGTTTCTTTTTTTAGTTGTCTTTAATTGTTCTTATTTTATTACGACTTTCCTAATTTTTATTTATTTAATTGACATGTATGTTGCTTTACTGTATTGCTGTATTTTCCTTTACAACTGAGAGTATATCTCTCAATTTTAATATTTTATTTTTACGCTTGGTTTTTAAAGCACCAAAGCACTATTTGTATGAAAGGTGCTCTATAGATAAAGTTTATTATTATTATTTTTAATATTATTATTATACTTTGTTACATTTTTGGTTAGGACAAAGATTCTAGTAGAGGTGGCCTCTTTTACCCCGTTCCAAAAAATTGGAAAACTACCTTCAGAATACACTGACAATGACCATCTACTGTCTCCTCTAACTGTGTATTGTCATCATGCATATCTTGTGTATTATTTATTGTAGTTGGTTTTGTCATTCTGTAAAGAAGCCACCTTTCAAGGCACTATATAAAATAATGTTTGTTATTATTATTTACAGTTTTCATCGTTAAATCTGGCGAAGAGTCTTAAGAGAATATCAAAGAACAAGTTGCTCTTACCTTTCCATTCCAAGAAATGCCCTCAGCTCGAATTGCAGAGATTGACCTCTCTGTCTCAAATTCTGAGAAACATAGACTCGATTGAAAAATGACCATTTCCTAAGATTCACATAACATCACCAGTCAACATTTGCCACTTGACATCAATAGAAACCATAGAGTACATGACATTTCCAATCAGTTTTCTTTCAAGGTACAATACCAATCGCCTTGCCAGAAGAGTTATACTGCGGTAGATAAATATTACAAATGTCAGATACACGCAGAGTTGTTTGGATTACTATGAAAAGATTGGCAAATATATTTATGTTCATTATATTTCTTGGAGTGACAGAGCTAAAGAGAAAACAATACTTACCTTTATCTCTGCAGACAGGATCGCAAGGGATTCCCTTATACTGGGTTCCTATGTAACAAATAATACATTATTCAAAAAACATGATATTTCTCTGTCCATTGGCAGCATGATTGTTTATCATTACAGTTTTAGTTAGCTTTAATTTTGTAAACCCCAAGTAAACATAGTTTGTGCCTTTCTCTGAACTTTTTGGCATTTCAATTCAGTTGTTTGTAAGCTTATTTTACAGTTGCTAGGTTGATGAAGTTCCTGAACTGTGCAGTATTTCTTTTGGGTTTGGTGCGAATCATATTCTAGCGGTTGGGGGAAAAAAGCACAGGTGCCATCCCACCATTAAACCCTGAAACTTACCTTAGCCGATTCTTCAACTAAACCAGACATGTTAACTAAGTGTTACAGTATGTTTCAAAGTGTGTATTTTAGCAAACACAACTGAAGTTCTGTTGTCTCCTTGGAGACACCTGGAACTGGTGTGATGCTGGTTCTATGACATCATTCGTTCTAAATGTAAATGCAGGTATTGGCACAACATAGTAAATTGATGTAAAGTTATGGATCCATTTATGATTTTCACTCAGTTTGAAAGAGTTCTTGTCGTGTGGTTAAAGTTTGTGTTACGGAGGGTTAACTGGGGTTCTGGCTACTAGTTAGGCTTGGTCATTCAGTCATCTGGTTCATGAAATAGGAAGCTAAGAGATCTGTGTTTTAGTTTTACTGTTTGTTTTTGTTCCATAGAATAAGAAATGTTTCATTAATATTAGTAATAGAGTAGCTGTTTCTCTAAACAGTGTGTGTCAGTTTGCACTGCAGGTGTGCCAGGTAGAGACCATTTAAGAACCCAAAAATATGCTGTCATTTACTGCCGTGGCTAATTTCTGTTAACCTTGTCTCTCACTCACTTTGATGAGCAAAATGTTCATACATAAAGCATACATTTCTGATTGGTCAGAAGAAGCTTCTTAACATATAAGGTATAAAGAAAGTCAGAAAGTTAGGCACTTAGGTCAGCCTTAGGCAGTTAACCAAGACCATAATCCGATAAGAAGCTATTCCCTTTCATGTTGCTAAATCACATGTAGGATACATGAGTTACACCTCCACTTAAGAGACCTTAAAGAGACCTTGGCCAGCCAGGAGTGTAGAAAACCGTAAAACAGTTCTTGAGGACCTAATTGTTAACTCTTAACAGGCAAAGGTTCCTTCAGTCCTATGAGAAATATTTTAGAATTGAACTAAAGTGTGTTTCCGATACAGGAGCATATGTCTGTCAGGGCCTGTTGGAGAGGCCCTGGATGAGAACCCCTGGCTGCAGTTCCACATCCCCCTGAAAGTAAATAGAGCCATAAGCACGGAGCAAAGGACACTGCTCCAGGACATGCTGGCTGTCGATCCTGACCAGCGACCAGAAGCCATCCAGCAGAAGAAGCAAGTCAGGCAAGCCATGGGACGAGAGAAAACATCTTTGTAGTGACTGATAGCAAGATGTCCGTGACCAAGGGCAATTCGTCTGAGTAAAGTCTGATTTCATTTTTATGTCCCGAAAGGCCACTGCCTTTGTGCTGTAGATTTCTGATTTAGACGGGCATTTCTATGGACAACTTTGACTTTTCTGTGGGTCCAATGAAAATAAGTTTTTTAACTTATTCTTTGTTACAGTTTTCGAAAGTTTAAAGACATTCACTGAGTTGACGATAAAGGAAAAGTTTCATCTTTCACCTCTTGGAAGGTAGGCCGGTCAGAGGTACAATATATGTCTTCATGTCTTCATCCTCCATGTTTGTAACTACAGGTTTCACAGTGTTGAGCTAAGACACAAAAACACCTACAAATGGCAGTTCCAAATGTATCAAATGTATAAACCTGGGCTGAAAAAGTGTGTACAGTATATACTCTGTGTAGGTCTGATAAAAGTATTCGAGTCAAAGTGTCATATGGATACAAATTCTCATGATTTTGTATTGTGTGTTTTTTCTCTGTTCTGCTTTATTGAAAGAAATCAGATGCTCTTCCTGAAACTTACCTTAGCTGATTCTTCAGCTAAACCAGACAGACCTCTGAAATTCTCAAATATTATCAAATCTTGTTAGTTCAGAGGTGGTGGAGCCCATTACCAACAGACTCACAGCTGAAATTGCTGTGAAAAGGGCTTCTACCAGATATTAACATATGGGTGAAAATGTATACAATTGTAATATTTCCTTTTTTCCCTTTGAAAGTATAACATATGTGGTGTGAGAAAGAGGTCCTCATTTAATTGCATGAAACTCTGGCACTGGCGCAACAAACTGAACAAAGTTCAAGGGGGTATACACTTTCTGTAGACACTTTATTTCCTCTTTTTCCATACTCTAAGAAATGATTTGGGAAACCTGTGGGACACTGGAGGTCATTATAAATGAGCCTCTTTCTGCACCTTTTAAGCCATTGAAACCTAGTTGCCTTGTTACAAGGTCTAATATTACAGTAGGTGTGGTTTCCGTCTCCTAATTTCTGAGAATGATCAAATTGGGGAATAAGTTGTAGGGAATACCACTCTTGCACTTCTAAGAAAAGACTATCTCAAATGAAACTCGCTATAGAAAGACATCTTGTTGAAAAATTCTTTGTTTTTTGTCATTTCTAAAGAAAAAACATTCATCAAGTCCTTCACAAATGTTTTGTTTGTGACTTTCTCTGTTGTTCCCTTTCACACTCAACTGAACTATGTGTTATGTCTTGTAAACGTAATCAAACATTTCACTTAGGTGTGTGGGTTAACACAAACCCATATTGTATGAAACATTCAGTTTTTCATTCAAGTTTTTTCTAACAATTGCATCCATGCTAGGAGTACAGTAAACAACACTTTTTACTGAAATAAATGAAATTGTTCATTAAACAAGACACATTGTTTTAAATGTATGCAATACGACGACACTAAAAACAACACTGAAACTTTTCATTGAAATACTGTACGAGATTGTGCATATTCAATGGATTTCTCCTGGTGCTTTTTTTCATCAGTCTTTTCATGTTCTTGTTCTCTACTCAGGTGTCTCCTGTTCCTTTGGTGATGTCTGCTGTACACACATGGTATCATACACTTGAGCAAAGTGTGATACCACCGTTTGTTCTTCTCCTAAAATAAAGATGAACATTGACAAAAGTCAGAAGCACTCTTTTCTTTGACAGACGAACAAAACAATGCAAGAATAACCATACTCTCTGTTCCTTACTCATTTCTACCTACCTGTTTGACCACTTTGTCTGCTTCAGTCAGGACAGGGTGCTGGGGCTGACTCTGAGCAATCTGAGAAGAGCTCTCTGTGATCTTCTCCCCTACAGTGGCTACATTGTACTCTGTTTGAAATCCAGGTATCGCCTCCGGTAAGTTCCTCGGTCCTTTTTGGGACTTGAAAGGGCAGAATCATTTTGTGACTACATTTCCTTGTCATGCACTGATATGTTCTGGTTTGTGTTCGATTACTGCAGGCGTTCAAGTACTTTCTTTTTGTTCTAGATTGGCAGTGTTTGAGATGGTAGGAACTTGTCATATTCTCAACTCTGAATGCTCTGTAAACATACTATTTTAGCAATTCTTAGAAATCTGAAAGCAGTGTTACCTGTATCATTTTTTGTCTTGGTAGTAGTATTGCAGCTCCAACATCAGCACTTAAATAATGGTTTGTGATGTTACTTGTCCTTGGAGTTAGTATACTCCTGAGAAGTCAAGAGAAATCTTACGTAAGCATTAATTATGTTTCACTTTTGAAAGCAAAGTACGTGTCAAGTACTTTGAAGGCATTTGTTGATACTTTTAAGCACTTTCGTTGATTATTATTATCCTTCAATTAGTTATTACAAGTCCAACATTCTCTACATGATCTCACTCCATATTCAGAATGTGGGAATACAATTGTTTTAAGGAAATGCCACTGAATAGATAGTAGCTGCACTCTACAAAGATGAATTTGCTAATTAATCAGTCAGGGACACAGCTTATACTTCAGTAGTCTTAGATCATGTAATGATGATTATTGTACTTTATAACTAGCAAAATCCCCATATCCTGTTCATTGCCCCTTTTTCAGTTATGTGGATTGACTTATCCCTGAAGTGGTTAATTCTCACCTTGACATCTCATAGAACAACTGAATCTCTACCAAGGGTGAATGTGTCCTTCCTCTTAATGTCTAAAAGAAAAGGTTAAAATTCATTGAAGCAAAATGCAACAACCCAAAACGTTGGGGAGGTCGTTTCCACAGTTATTTCATATGACAGTGCTTGGAGTGAAACTACATGACCATGGTGAAGAAGAAAAAACACTTTACCTTGTTCCTCCTGACTGATGTCCTTATGCGTGTTTTGCACAGTTGAGCGTTTTGTGTCTTGTCGTCTGTGTAGGCAACAGCCCTCTTCCCTGGGATAGAACTAGATGATATTTAGACACGTTAATTTGACTTCTCCATTGCTCACATTGATGTGGATATGATTATAATGCTCTGTTTTGTGGGCTTCCCAAGAAAACAATAAATCCCTTACTACTTGTTCGAAATGCAGTAGCACAGATCCTAACAAATACAAGAAAGAGAATATCATTCCTGTTTTGAAAAAACTTCACTGGTCACCTGTATTATCTAGGATAAATTTGAAAGTTCTTTTACTTGTTTTTAAAGCTTTAAGCGACCTAGCACGTCTGTACCTTACTGAATGTCTGTCTTCATATGTTCCTATACGTGACCTGAGATCTGCACATACTGGCCTACTGCAAATACCACATGTGAAATGCAGAAAGAGTGGAGAGGCTGCTTTTTGTTTTTATGCTTCCAAATTATGAAACTCACTTCCACTTTTTATTAGGCAGTCAAGCTCGGTACATTGTTTTAAAAAACATTTGAAAATGTTGCTTTTAGTTAAAGTGGTTCTTTGTTCTTTCTATTTCTGTTTCTTTTTTTAGTTGTCTTTAATTGTTCTTATTTTATTACGACTTTCCTAATTTTTATTTATTTAATTGACATGTATGTTGCTTTACTGTATTGCTGTATTTTCCTTTACAACTGAGAGTATATCTCTCAATTTTAATATTTTATTTTTACGCTTGGTTTTTAAAGCACCAAAGCACTATTTGTATGAAAGGTGCTCTATAGATAAAGTTTATTATTATTATTTTTAATATTATTATTATACTTTGTTACATTTTTGGTTAGGACAAAGATTCTAGTAGAGGTGGCCTCTTTTACCCCGTTCCAAAAAATTGGAAAACTACCTTCAGAATACACTGACAATGACCATCTACTGTCTCCTCTAACTGTGTATTGTCATCATGCATATCTTGTGTATTATTTATTGTAGTTGGTTTTGTCATTCTGTAAAGAAGCCACCTTTCAAGGCACTATATAAAATAATGTTTGTTATTATTATTTACAGTTTTCATCGTTAAATCTGGCGAAGAGTCTTAAGAGAATATCAAAGAACAAGTTGCTCTTACCTTTCCATTCCAAGAAATGCCCTCAGCTCGAATTGCAGAGATTGACCTCTCTGTCTCAAATTCTGAGAAACATAGACTCGATTGAAAAATGACCATTTCCTAAGATTCACATAACATCACCAGTCAACATTTGCCACTTGACATCAATAGAAACCATAGAGTACATGACATTTCCAATCAGTTTTCTTTCAAGGTACAATACCAATCGCCTTGCCAGAAGAGTTATACTGCGGTAGATAAATATTACAAATGTCAGATACACGCAGAGTTGTTTGGATTACTATGAAAAGATTGGCAAATATATTTATGTTCATTATATTTCTTGGAGTGACAGAGCTAAAGAGAAAACAATACTTACCTTTATCTCTGCAGACAGGATCGCAAGGGATTCCCTTATACTGGGTTCCTATGTAACAAATAATACATTATTCAAAAAACTTGATATTTCTCTGTCCATTGGCAGCATGATTGTTTATCATTACAGTTTTAGTTAGCTTTAATTTTGTAAACCCCAAGTAAACATAGTTTGTGCCTTTCTCTGAACTTTTTGGCATTTCAATTCAGTTGTTTGTAAGCTTATTTTACAGTTGCTAGGTTGATGAAGTTCCTGAACTGTGCAGTATTTCTTTTGGGTTTGGTGCGAATCATATTCTAGCGGTTGGGGGAAAAAAGCACAGGTGCCATCCCACCATTAAACCCTGAAACTTACCTTAGCCGATTCTTCAACTAAACCAGACATGTTAACTAAGTGTTACAGTATGTTTCAAAGTGTGTATTTTAGCAAACACAACTGAAGTTCTGTTGTCTCCTTGGAGACACCTGGAACTGGTGTGATGCTGGTTCTATGACATCATTCGTTCTAAATGTAAATGCAGGTATTGGCACAACATAGTAAATTGATGTAAAGTTATGGATCCATTTATGATTTTCACTCAGTTTGAAAGAGTTCTTGTCGTGTGGTTAAAGTTTGTGTTACGGAGGGTTAACTGGGGTTCTGGCTACTAGTTAGGCTTGGTCATTCAGTCATCTGGTTCATGAAATAGGAAGCTAAGAGATCTGTGTTTTAGTTTTACTGTTTGTTTTTGTTCCATAGAATAAGAAATGTTTCATTAATATTAGTAATAGAGTAGCTGTTTCTCTAAACAGTGTGTGTCAGTTTGCACTGCAGGTGTGCCAGGTAGAGACCATTTAAGAACCCAAAAATATGCTGTCATTTACTGCCGTGGCTAATTTCTGTTAACCTTGTCTCTCACTCACTTTGATGAGCAAAATGTTCATACATAAAGCATACATTTCTGATTGGTCAGAAGAAGCTTCTTAACATATAAGGTATAAAGAAAGTCAGAAAGTTAGGCACTTAGGTCAGCCTTAGGCAGTTAACCAAGACCATAATCCGATAAGAAGCTATTCCCTTTCATGTTGCTAAATCACATGTAGGATACATGAGTTACACCTCCACTTAAGAGACCTTAAAGAGACCTTGGCCAGCCAGGAGTGTAGAAAACCGTAAAACAGTTCTTGAGGACCTAATTGTTAACTCTTAACAGGCAAAGGTTCCTTCAGTCCTATGAGAAATATTTTAGAATTGAACTAAAGTGTGTTTCCGATACAGGAGCATATGTCTGTCAGGGCCTGTTGGAGAGGCCCTGGATGAGAACCCCTGGCTGCAGTTCCACATCCCCCTGAAAGTAAATAGAGCCATAAGCACGGAGCTAAGGACACTGCTCCAGGACATGCTGGCTGTCGATCCTGACCAGCGACCAGAAGCCATCCAGCAGAAGAAGCAAGTCAGGCAAGCCATGGCACGAGAGAAAACATCTTTGTAGTGACTGATAGCAAGATGTCCGTGACCAAGGGCAATTCGTCTGAGTAAAGTCTGATTTCATTTTTATGTCCCGAAAGGCCACTGCCTTTGTGCTGTAGATTTCTGATTTAGACGGGCATTTCTATGGACAACTTTGACTTTTCTGTGGGTCCAATGAAAATAAGTTTTTTAACTTATTCTTTGTTACAGTTTTCGAAAGTTTAAAGACATTCACTGAGTTGACGATAAAGGAAAAGTTTCATCTTTCACCTCTTGGAAGGTAGGCCGGTCAGAGGTACAATATATGTCTTCATGTCTTCATCCTCCATGTTTGTAACTACAGGTTTCACAGTGTTGAGCTAAGACACAAAAACACCTACAAATGGCAGTTCCAAATGTATCAAATGTATAAACCTGGGCTGAAAAAGTGTGTACAGTATATACTCTGTGTAGGTCTGATAAAAGTATTCGAGTCAAAGTGTCATATGGATACAAATTCTCATGATTTTGTATTGTGTGTTTTTTCTCTGTTCTGCTTTATTGAAAGAAATCAGATGCTCTTCCTGAAACTTACCTTAGCTGATTCTTCAGCTAAACCAGACAGACCTCTGAAATTCTCAAATATTATCAAATCTTGTTAGTTCAGAGGTGGTGGAGCCCATTACCAACAGACTCACAGCTGAAATTGCTGTGAAAAGGGCTTCTACCAGATATTAACATATGGGTGAAAATGTATACAATTGTAATATTTCCTTTTTTCCCTTTGAAAGTATAACATATGTGGTGTGAGAAAGAGGTCCTCATTTAATTGCATGAAACTCTGGCACTGGCGCAACAAACTGAACAAAGTTCAAGGGGGTATACACTTTCTGTAGACACTTTATTTCCTCTTTTTCCATACTCTAAGAAATGATTTGGGAAACCTGTGGGACACTGGAGGTCATTATAAATGAGCCTCTTTCTGCACCTTTTAAGCCATTGAAACCTAGTTGCCTTGTTACAAGGTCTAATATTACAGTAGGTGTGGTTTCCGTCTCCTAATTTCTGAGAATGATCAAATTGGGGAATAAGTTGTAGGGAATACCACTCTTGCACTTCTAAGAAAAGACTATCTCAAATGAAACTCGCTATAGAAAGACATCTTGTTGAAAAATTCTTTGTTTTTTGTCATTTCTAAAGAAAAAACATTCATCAAGTCCTTCACAAATGTTTTGTTTGTGACTTTCTCTGTTGTTCCCTTTCACACTCAACTGAACTATGTGTTATGTCTTGTAAACGTAATCAAACATTTCACTTAGGTGTGTGGGTTAACACAAACCCATATTGTATGAAACATTCAGTTTTTCATTCAAGTTTTTTCTAACAATTGCATCCATGCTAGGAGTACAGTAAACAACACTTTTTACTGAAATAAATGAAATTGTTCATTAAACAAGACACATTGTTTTAAATGTATGCAATACGACGACACTAAAAACAACACTGAAACTTTTCATTGAAATACTGTACGAGATTGTGCATATTCAATGGATTTCTCCTGGTGCTTTTTTTCATCAGTCTTTTCATGTTCTTGTTCTCTACTCAGGTGTCTCCTGTTCCTTTGGTGATGTCTGCTGTACACACATGGTATCATACACTTGAGCAAAGTGTGATACCACCGTTTGTTCTTCTCCTAAAATAAAGATGAACATTGACAAAAGTCAGAAGCACTCTTTTCTTTGACAGACGAACAAAACAATGCAAGAATAACCATACTCTCTGTTCCTTACTCATTTCTACCTACCTGTTTGACCACTTTGTCTGCTTCAGTCAGGACAGGGTGCTGGGGCTGACTCTGAGCAATCTGAGAAGAGCTCTCTGTGATCTTCTCCCCTACAGTGGCTACATTGTACTCTGTTTGAAATCCAGGTATCGCCTCCGGTAAGTTCCTCGGTCCTTTTTGGGACTTGAAAGGGCAGAATCATTTTGTGACTACATTTCCTTGTCATGCACTGATATGTTCTGGTTTGTGTTCGATTACTGCAGGCGTTCAAGTACTTTCTTTTTGTTCTAGATTGGCAGTGTTTGAGATGGTAGGAACTTGTCATATTCTCAACTCTGAATGCTCTGTAAACATACTATTTTAGCAATTCTTAGAAATCTGAAAGCAGTGTTACCTGTATCATTTTTTGTCTTGGTAGTAGTATTGCAGCTCCAACATCAGCACTTAAATAATGGTTTGTGATGTTACTTGTCCTTGGAGTTAGTATACTCCTGAGAAGTCAAGAGAAATCTTACGTAAGCATTAATTATGTTTCACTTTTGAAAGCAAAGTACGTGTCAAGTACTTTGAAGGCATTTGTTGATACTTTTAAGCACTTTCGTTGATTATTATTATCCTTCAATTAGTTATTACAAGTCCAACATTCTCTACATGATCTCACTCCATATTCAGAATGTGGGAATACAATTGTTTTAAGGAAATGCCATTGAATAGATAGTAGCTGCACTCTACAAAGATGAATTTGCTAATTAATCAGTCAGGGACACAGCTTATACTTCAGTAGTCTTAGATCATGTAATGATGATTATTGTACTTTATAACTAGCAAAATCCCCATATCCTGTTCATTGCCCCTTTTTCAGTTATGTGGATTGACTTATCCCTGAAGTGGTTAATTCTCACCTTGACATCTCATAGAACAACTGAATCTCTACCAAGGGTGAATGTGTCCTTCCTCTTAATGTCTAAAAGAAAAGGTTAAAATTCATTGAAGCAAAATGCAACAACCCAAAACGTTGGGGAGGTCGTTTCCACAGTTATTTCATATGACAGTGCTTGGAGTGAAACTACATGACCATGGTGAAGAAGAAAAAACACTTTACCTTGTTCCTCCTGACTGATGTCCTTATGCGTGTTTTGCACAGTTGAGCGTTTTGTGTCTTGTCGTCTGTGTAGGCAACAGCCCTCTTCCCTGGGATAGAACTAGATGATATTTAGACACGTTAATTTGACTTCTCCATTGCTCACATTGATGTGGATATGATTATAATGCTCTGTTTTGTGGGCTTCCCAAGAAAACAATAAATCCCTTACTACTTGTTCGAAATGCAGTAGCACAGATCCTAACAAATACAAGAAAGAGAATATCATTCCTGTTTTGAAAAAACTTCACTGGTCACCTGTATTATCTAGGATAAATTTGAAAGTTCTTTTACTTGTTTTTAAAGCTTTAAGCGACCTAGCACGTCTGTACCTTACTGAATGTCTGTCTTCATATGTTCCTATACGTGACCTGAGATCTGCACATACTGGCCTACTGCAAATACCACATGTGAAATGCAGAAAGAGTGGAGAGGCTGCTTTTTGTTTTTATGCTTCCAAATTATGAAACTCACTTCCACTTTTTATTAGGCAGTCAAGCTCGGTACATTGTTTTAAAAAACATTTGAAAATGTTGCTTTTAGTTAAAGTGGTTCTTTGTTCTTTCTATTTCTGTTTCTTTTTTTAGTTGTCTTTAATTGTTCTTATTTTATTACGACTTTCCTAATTTTTATTTATTTAATTGACATGTATGTTGCTTTACTGTATTGCTGTATTTTCCTTTACAACTGAGAGTATATCTCTCAATTTTAATATTTTATTTTTACGCTTGGTTTTTAAAGCACCAAAGCACTATTTGTATGAAAGGTGCTCTATAGATAAAGTTTATTATTATTATTTTTAATATTATTATTATACTTTGTTACATTTTTGGTTAGGACAAAGATTCTAGTAGAGGTGGCCTCTTTTACCCCGTTCCAAAAAATTGGAAAACTACCTTCAGAATACACTGACAATGACCATCTACTGTCTCCTCTAACTGTGTATTGTCATCATGCATATCTTGTGTATTATTTATTGTAGTTGGTTTTGTCATTCTGTAAAGAAGCCACCTTTCAAGGCACTATATAAAATAATGTTTGTTATTATTATTTACAGTTTTCATCGTTAAATCTGGCGAAGAGTCTTAAGAGAATATCAAAGAACAAGTTGCTCTTACCTTTCCATTCCAAGAAATGCCCTCAGCTCGAATTGCAGAGATTGACCTCTCTGTCTCAAATTCTGAGAAACATAGACTCGATTGAAAAATGACCATTTCCTAAGATTCACATAACATCACCAGTCAACATTTGCCACTTGACATCAATAGAAACCATAGAGTACATGACATTTCCAATCAGTTTTCTTTCAAGGTACAATACCAATCGCCTTGCCAGAAGAGTTATACTGCGGTAGATAAATATTACAAATGTCAGATACACGCAGAGTTGTTTGGATTACTATGAAAAGATTGGCAAATATATTTATGTTCATTATATTTCTTGGAGTGACAGAGCTAAAGAGAAAACAATACTTACCTTTATCTCTGCAGACAGGATCGCAAGGGATTCCCTTATACTGGGTTCCTATGTAACAAATAATACATTATTCAAAAAACTTGATATTTCTCTGTCCATTGGCAGCATGATTGTTTATCATTACAGTTTTAGTTAGCTTTAATTTTGTAAACCCCAAGTAAACATAGTTTGTGCCTTTCTCTGAACTTTTTGGCATTTCAATTCAGTTGTTTGTAAGCTTATTTTACAGTTGCTAGGTTGATGAAGTTCCTGAACTGTGCAGTATTTCTTTTGGGTTTGGTGCGAATCATATTCTAGCGGTTGGGGGAAAAAAGCACAGGTGCCATCCCACCATTAAACCCTGAAACTTACCTTAGCCGATTCTTCAACTAAACCAGACATGTTAACTAAGTGTTACAGTATGTTTCAAAGTGTGTATTTTAGCAAACACAACTGAAGTTCTGTTGTCTCCTTGGAGACACCTGGAACTGGTGTGATGCTGGTTCTATGACATCATTCGTTCTAAATGTAAATGCAGGTATTGGCACAACATAGTAAATTGATGTAAAGTTATGGATCCATTTATGATTTTCACTCAGTTTGAAAGAGTTCTTGTCGTGTGGTTAAAGTTTGTGTTACGGAGGGTTAACTGGGGTTCTGGCTACTAGTTAGGCTTGGTCATTCAGTCATCTGGTTCATGAAATAGGAAGCTAAGAGATCTGTGTTTTAGTTTTACTGTTTGTTTTTGTTCCATAGAATAAGAAATGTTTCATTAATATTAGTAATAGAGTAGCTGTTTCTCTAAACAGTGTGTGTCAGTTTGCACTGCAGGTGTGCCAGGTAGAGACCATTTAAGAACCCAAAAATATGCTGTCATTTACTGCCGTGGCTAATTTCTGTTAACCTTGTCTCTCACTCACTTTGATGAGCAAAATGTTCATACATAAAGCATACATTTCTGATTGGTCAGAAGAAGCTTCTTAACATATAAGGTATAAAGAAAGTCAGAAAGTTAGGCACTTAGGTCAGCCTTAGGCAGTTAACCAAGACCATAATCCGATAAGAAGCTATTCCCTTTCATGTTGCTAAATCACATGTAGGATACATGAGTTACACCTCCACTTAAGAGACCTTAAAGAGACCTTGGCCAGCCAGGAGTGTAGAAAACCGTAAAACAGTTCTTGAGGACCTAATTGTTAACTCTTAACAGGCAAAGGTTCCTTCAGTCCTATGAGAAATATTTTAGAATTGAACTAAAGTGTGTTTCCGATACAGGAGCATATGTCTGTCAGGGCCTGTTGGAGAGGCCCTGGATGAGAACCCCTGGCTGCAGTTCCACATCCCCCTGAAAGTAAATAGAGCCATAAGCACGGAGCAAAGGACACTGCTCCAGGACATGCTGGCTGTCGATCCTGACCAGCGACCAGAAGCCATCCAGCAGAAGAAGCAAGTCAGGCAAGCCATGGGACGAGAGAAAACATCTTTGTAGTGACTGATAGCAAGATGTCCGTGACCAAGGGCAATTCGTCTGAGTAAAGTCTGATTTCATTTTTATGTCCCGAAAGGCCACTGCCTTTGTGCTGTAGATTTCTGATTTAGACGGGCATTTCTATGGACAACTTTGACTTTTCTGTGGGTCCAATGAAAATAAGTTTTTTAACTTATTCTTTGTTACAGTTTTCGAAAGTTTAAAGACATTCACTGAGTTGACGATAAAGGAAAAGTTTCATCTTTCACCTCTTGGAAGGTAGGCCGGTCAGAGGTACAATATATGTCTTCATGTCTTCATCCTCCATGTTTGTAACTACAGGTTTCACAGTGTTGAGCTAAGACACAAAAACACCTACAAATGGCAGTTCCAAATGTATCAAATGTATAAACCTGGGCTGAAAAAGTGTGTACAGTATATACTCTGTGTAGGTCTGATAAAAGTATTCGAGTCAAAGTGTCATATGGATACAAATTCTCATGATTTTGTATTGTGTGTTTTTTCTCTGTTCTGCTTTATTGAAAGAAATCAGATGCTCTTCCTGAAACTTACCTTAGCTGATTCTTCAGCTAAACCAGACAGACCTCTGAAATTCTCAAATATTATCAAATCTTGTTAGTTCAGAGGTGGTGGAGCCCATTACCAACAGACTCACAGCTGAAATTGCTGTGAAAAGGGCTTCTACCAGATATTAACATATGGGTGAAAATGTATACAATTGTAATATTTCCTTTTTTCCCTTTGAAAGTATAACATATGTGGTGTGAGAAAGAGGTCCTCATTTAATTGCATGAAACTCTGGCACTGGCGCAACAAACTGAACAAAGTTCAAGGGGGTATACACTTTCTGTAGACACTTTATTTCCTCTTTTTCCATACTCTAAGAAATGATTTGGGAAACCTGTGGGACACTGGAGGTCATTATAAATGAGCCTCTTTCTGCACCTTTTAAGCCATTGAAACCTAGTTGCCTTGTTACAAGGTCTAATATTACAGTAGGTGTGGTTTCCGTCTCCTAATTTCTGAGAATGATCAAATTGGGGAATAAGTTGTAGGGAATACCACTCTTGCACTTCTAAGAAAAGACTATCTCAAATGAAACTCGCTATAGAAAGACATCTTGTTGAAAAATTCTTTGTTTTTTGTCATTTCTAAAGAAAAAACATTCATCAAGTCCTTCACAAATGTTTTGTTTGTGACTTTCTCTGTTGTTCCCTTTCACACTCAACTGAACTATGTGTTATGTCTTGTAAACGTAATCAAACATTTCACTTAGGTGTGTGGGTTAACACAAACCCATATTGTATGAAACATTCAGTTTTTCATTCAAGTTTTTTCTAACAATTGCATCCATGCTAGGAGTACAGTAAACAACACTTTTTACTGAAATAAATGAAATTGTTCATTAAACAAGACACATTGTTTTAAATGTATGCAATACGACGACACTAAAAACAACACTGAAACTTTTCATTGAAATACTGTACGAGATTGTGCATATTCAATGGATTTCTCCTGGTGCTTTTTTTCATCAGTCTTTTCATGTTCTTGTTCTCTACTCAGGTGTCTCCTGTTCCTTTGGTGATGTCTGCTGTACACACATGGTATCATACACTTGAGCAAAGTGTGATACCACCGTTTGTTCTTCTCCTAAAATAAAGATGAACATTGACAAAAGTCAGAAGCACTCTTTTCTTTGACAGACGAACAAAACAATGCAAGAATAACCATACTCTCTGTTCCTTACTCATTTCTACCTACCTGTTTGACCACTTTGTCTGCTTCAGTCAGGACAGGGTGCTGGGGCTGACACTGAGCAATCTGAGAAGAGCTCTCTGTGATCTTCTCCCCTACAGTGGCTACATTGTACTCTGTTTGAAATCCAGGTATCGCCTCCGGTAAGTTCCTCGGTCCTTTTTGGGACTTGAAAGGGCAGAATCATTTTGTGACTACATTTCCTTGTCATGCACTGATATGTTCTGGTTTGTGTTCGATTACTGCAGGCGTTCAAGTACTTTCTTTTTGTTCTAGATTGGCAGTGTTTGAGATGGTAGGAACTTGTCATATTCTCAACTCTGAATGCTCTGTAAACATACTATTTTAGCAATTCTTAGAAATCTGAAAGCAGTGTTACCTGTATCATTTTTTGTCTTGGTAGTAGTATTGCAGCTCCAACATCAGCACTTAAATAATGGTTTGTGATGTTACTTGTCCTTGGAGTTAGTATACTCCTGAGAAGTCAAGAGAAATCTTACGTAAGCATTAATTATGTTTCACTTTTGAAAGCAAAGTACGTGTCAAGTACTTTGAAGGCATTTGTTGATACTTTTAAGCACTTTCGTTGATTATTATTATCCTTCAATTAGTTATTACAAGTCCAACATTCTCTACATGATCTCACTCCATATTCAGAATGTGGGAATACAATTGTTTTAAGGAAATGCCACTGAATAGATAGTAGCTGCACTCTACAAAGATGAATTTGCTAATTAATCAGTCAGGGACACAGCTTATACTTCAGTAGTCTTAGATCATGTAATGATGATTATTGTACTTTATAACTAGCAAAATCCCCATATCCTGTTCATTGCCCCTTTTTCAGTTATGTGGATTGACTTATCCCTGAAGTGGTTAATTCTCACCTTGACATCTCATAGAACAACTGAATCTCTACCAAGGGTGAATGTGTCCTTCCTCTTAATGTCTAAAAGAAAAGGTTAAAATTCATTGAAGCAAAATGCAACAACCCAAAACGTTGGGGAGGTCGTTTCCACAGTTATTTCATATGACAGTGCTTGGAGTGAAACTACATGACCATGGTGAAGAAGAAAAAACACTTTACCTTGTTCCTCCTGACTGATGTCCTTATGCGTGTTTTGCACAGTTGAGCGTTTTGTGTCTTGTCGTCTGTGTAGGCAACAGCCCTCTTCCCTGGGATAGAACTAGATGATATTTAGACACGTTAATTTGACTTCTCCATTGCTCACATTGATGTGGATATGATTATAATGCTCTGTTTTGTGGGCTTCCCAAGAAAACAATAAATCCCTTACTACTTGTTCGAAATGCAGTAGCACAGATCCTAACAAATACAAGAAAGAGAATATCATTCCTGTTTTGAAAAAACTTCACTGGTCACCTGTATTATCTAGGATAAATTTGAAAGTTCTTTTACTTGTTTTTAAAGCTTTAAGCGACCTAGCACGTCTGTACCTTACTGAATGTCTGTCTTCATATGTTCCTATACGTGACCTGAGATCTGCACATACTGGCCTACTGCAAATACCACATGTGAAATGCAGAAAGAGTGGAGAGGCTGCTTTTTGTTTTTATGCTTCCAAATTATGAAACTCACTTCCACTTTTTATTAGGCAGTCAAGCTCGGTACATTGTTTTAAAAAACATTTGAAAATGTTGCTTTTAGTTAAAGTGGTTCTTTGTTCTTTCTATTTCTGTTTCTTTTTTTAGTTGTCTTTAATTGTTCTTATTTTATTACGACTTTCCTAATTTTTATTTATTTAATTGACATGTATGTTGCTTTACTGTATTGCTGTATTTTCCTTTACAACTGAGAGTATATCTCTCAATTTTAATATTTTATTTTTACGCTTGGTTTTTAAAGCACCAAAGCACTATTTGTATGAAAGGTGCTCTATAGATAAAGTTTATTATTATTATTTTTAATATTATTATTATACTTTGTTACATTTTTGGTTAGGACAAAGATTCTAGTAGAGGTGGCCTCTTTTACCCCGTTCCAAAAAATTGGAAAACTACCTTCAGAATACACTGACAATGACCATCTACTGTCTCCTCTAACTGTGTATTGTCATCATGCATATCTTGTGTATTATTTATTGTAGTTGGTTTTGTCATTCTGTAAAGAAGCCACCTTTCAAGGCACTATATAAAATAATGTTTGTTATTATTATTTACAGTTTTCATCGTTAAATCTGGCGAAGAGTCTTAAGAGTATATCAAAGAACAAGTTGCTCTTACCTTTCCATTCCAAGAAATGCCCTCAGCTCGAATTGCAGAGATTGACCTCTCTGTCTCAAATTCTGAGAAACATAGACTCGATTGAAAAATGACCATTTCCTAAGATTCACATAACATCACCAGTCAACATTTGCCACTTGACATCAATAGAAACCATAGAGTACATGACATTTCCAATCAGTTTTCTTTCAAGGTACAATACCAATCGCCTTGCCAGAAGAGTTATACTGCGGTAGATAAATATTACAAATGTCAGATACACGCAGAGTTGTTTGGATTACTATGAAAAGATTGGCAAATATATTTATGTTCATTATATTTCTTGGAGTGACAGAGCTAAAGAGAAAACAATACTTACCTTTATCTCTGCAGACAGGATCGCAAGGGATTCCCTTATACTGGGTTCCTATGTAACAAATAATACATTATTCAAAAAACTTGATATTTCTCTGTCCATTGGCAGCATGATTGTTTATCATTACAGTTTTAGTTAGCTTTAATTTTGTAAACCCCAAGTAAACATAGTTTGTGCCTTTCTCTGAACTTTTTGGCATTTCAATTCAGTTGTTTGTAAGCTTATTTTACAGTTGCTAGGTTGATGAAGTTCCTGAACTGTGCAGTATTTCTTTTGGGTTTGGTGCGAATCATATTCTAGCGGTTGGGGGAAAAAAGCACAGGTGCCATCCCACCATTAAACCCTGAAACTTACCTTAGCCGATTCTTCAACTAAACCAGACATGTTAACTAAGTGTTACAGTATGTTTCAAAGTGTGTATTTTAGCAAACACAACTGAAGTTCTGTTGTCTCCTTGGAGACACCTGGAACTGGTGTGATGCTGGTTCTATGACATCATTCGTTCTAAATGTAAATGCAGGTATTGGCACAACATAGTAAATTGATGTAAAGTTATGGATCCATTTATGATTTTCACTCAGTTTGAAAGAGTTCTTGTCGTGTGGTTAAAGTTTGTGTTACGGAGGGTTAACTGGGGTTCTGGCTACTAGTTAGGCTTGGTCATTCAGTCATCTGGTTCATGAAATAGGAAGCTAAGAGATCTGTGTTTTAGTTTTACTGTTTGTTTTTGTTCCATAGAATAAGAAATGTTTCATTAATATTAGTAATAGAGTAGCTGTTTCTCTAAACAGTGTGTGTCAGTTTGCACTGCAGGTGTGCCAGGTAGAGACCATTTAAGAACCCAAAAATATGCTGTCATTTACTGCCGTGGCTAATTTCTGTTAACCTTGTCTCTCACTCACTTTGATGAGCAAAATGTTCATACATAAAGCATACATTTCTGATTGGTCAGAAGAAGCTTCTTAACATATAAGGTATAAAGAAAGTCAGAAAGTTAGGCACTTAGGTCAGCCTTAGGCAGTTAACCAAGACCATAATCCGATAAGAAGCTATTCCCTTTCATGTTGCTAAATCACATGTAGGATACATGAGTTACACCTCCACTTAAGAGACCTTAAAGAGACCTTGGCCAGCCAGGAGTGTAGAAAACCGTAAAACAGTTCTTGAGGACCTAATTGTTAACTCTTAACAGGCAAAGGTTCCTTCAGTCCTATGAGAAATATTTTAGAATTGAACTAAAGTGTGTTTCCGATACAGGAGCATATGTCTGTCAGGGCCTGTTGGAGAGGCCCTGGATGAGAACCCCTGGCTGCAGTTCCACATCCCCCTGAAAGTAAATAGAGCCATAAGCACGGAGCAAAGGACACTGCTCCAGGACATGCTGGCTGTCGATCCTGACCAGCGACCAGAAGCCATCCAGCAGAAGAAGCAAGTCAGGCAAGCCATGGCACGAGAGAAAACATCTTTGTAGTGACTGATAGCAAGATGTCCGTGACCAAGGGCAATTCGTCTGAGTAAAGTCTGATTTCATTTTTATGTCCCGAAAGGCCACTGCCTTTGTGCTGTAGATTTCTGATTTAGACGGGCATTTCTATGGACAACTTTGACTTTTCTGTGGGTCCAATGAAAATAAGTTTTTTAACTTATTCTTTGTTACAGTTTTCGAAAGTTTAAAGACATTCACTGAGTTGACGATAAAGGAAAAGTTTCATCTTTCACCTCTTGGAAGGTAGGCCGGTCAGAGGTACAATATATGTCTTCATGTCTTCATCCTCCATGTTTGTAACTACAGGTTTCACAGTGTTGAGCTAAGACACAAAAACACCTACAAATGGCAGTTCCAAATGTATCAAATGTATAAACCTGGGCTGAAAAAGTGTGTACAGTATATACTCTGTGTAGGTCTGATAAAAGTATTCGAGTCAAAGTGTCATATGGATACAAATTCTCATGATTTTGTATTGTGTGTTTTTTCTCTGTTCTGCTTTATTGAAAGAAATCAGATGCTCTTCCTGAAACTTACCTTAGCTGATTCTTCAGCTAAACCAGACAGACCTCTGAAATTCTCAAATATTATCAAATCTTGTTAGTTCAGAGGTGGTGGAGCCCATTACCAACAGACTCACAGCTGAAATTGCTGTGAAAAGGGCTTCTACCAGATATTAACATATGGGTGAAAATGTATACAATTGTAATATTTCCTTTTTTCCCTTTGAAAGTATAACATATGTGGTGTGAGAAAGAGGTCCTCATTTAATTGCATGAAACTCTGGCACTGGCGCAACAAACTGAACAAAGTTCAAGGGGGTATACACTTTCTGTAGACACTTTATTTCCTCTTTTTCCATACTCTAAGAAATGATTTGGGAAACCTGTGGGACACTGGAGGTCATTATAAATGAGCCTCTTTCTGCACCTTTTAAGCCATTGAAACCTAGTTGCCTTGTTACAAGGTCTAATATTACAGTAGGTGTGGTTTCCGTCTCCTAATTTCTGAGAATGATCAAATTGGGGAATAAGTTGTAGGGAATACCACTCTTGCACTTCTAAGAAAAGACTATCTCAAATGAAACTCGCTATAGAAAGACATCTTGTTGAAAAATTCTTTGTTTTTTGTCATTTCTAAAGAAAAAACATTCATCAAGTCCTTCACAAATGTTTTGTTTGTGACTTTCTCTGTTGTTCCCTTTCACACTCAACTGAACTATGTGTTATGTCTTGTAAACGTAATCAAACATTTCACTTAGGTGTGTGGGTTAACACAAACCCATATTGTATGAAACATTCAGTTTTTCATTCAAGTTTTTTCTAACAATTGCATCCATGCTAGGAGTACAGTAAACAACACTTTTTACTGAAATAAATGAAATTGTTCATTAAACAAGACACATTGTTTTAAATGTATGCAATACGACGACACTAAAAACAACACTGAAACTTTTCATTGAAATACTGTACGAGATTGTGCATATTCAATGGATTTCTCCTGGTGCTTTTTTTCATCAGTCTTTTCATGTTCTTGTTCTCTACTCAGGTGTCTCCTGTTCCTTTGGTGATGTCTGCTGTACACACATGGTATCATACACTTGAGCAAAGTGTGATACCACCGTTTGTTCTTCTCCTAAAATAAAGATGAACATTGACAAAAGTCAGAAGCACTCTTTTCTTTGACAGACGAACAAAACAATGCAAGAATAACCATACTCTCTGTTCCTTACTCATTTCTACCTACCTGTTTGACCACTTTGTCTGCTTCAGTCAGGACAGGGTGCTGGGGCTGACTCTGAGCAATCTGAGAAGAGCTCTCTGTGATCTTCTCCCCTACAGTGGCTACATTGTACTCTGTTTGAAATCCAGGTATCGCCTCCGGTAAGTTCCTCGGTCCTTTTTGGGACTTGAAAGGGCAGAATCATTTTGTGACTACATTTCCTTGTCATGCACTGATATGTTCTGGTTTGTGTTCGATTACTGCAGGCGTTCAAGTACTTTCTTTTTGTTCTAGATTGGCAGTGTTTGAGATGGTAGGAACTTGTTATATTCTCAACTCTGAATGCTCTGTAAACATACTATTTTAGCAATTCTTAGAAATCTGAAAGCAGTGTTACCTGTATCATTTTTTGTCTTGGTAGTAGTATTGCAGCTCCAACATCAGCACTTAAATAATGGTTTGTGATGTTACTTGTCCTTGGAGTTAGTATACTCCTGAGAAGTCAAGAGAAATCTTACGTAAGCATTAATTATGTTTCACTTTTGAAAGCAAAGTACGTGTCAAGTACTTTGAAGGCATTTGTTGATACTTTTAAGCACTTTCGTTGATTATTATTATCCTTCAATTAGTTATTACAAGTCCAACATTCTCTACATGATCTCACTCCATATTCAGAATGTGGGAATACAATTGTTTTAAGGAAATGCCACTGAATAGATAGTAGCTGCACTCTACAAAGATGAATTTGCTAATTAATCAGTCAGGGACACAGCTTATACTTCAGTAGTCTTAGATCATGTAATGATGATTATTGTACTTTATAACTAGCAAAATCCCCATATCCTGTTCATTGCCCCTTTTTCAGTTATGTGGATTGACTTATCCCTGAAGTGGTTAATTCTCACCTTGACATCTCATAGAACAACTGAATCTCTACCAAGGGTGAATGTGTCCTTCCTCTTAATGTCTAAAAGAAAAGGTTAAAATTCATTGAAGCAAAATGCAACAACCCAAAACGTTGGGGAGGTCGTTTCCACAGTTATTTCATATGACAGTGCTTGGAGTGAAACTACATGACCATGGTGAAGAAGAAAAAACACTTTACCTTGTTCCTCCTGACTGATGTCCTTATGCGTGTTTTGCACAGTTGAGCGTTTTGTGTCTTGTCATCTGTGTAGGCAACAGCCCTCTTCCCTGGGATAGAACTAGATGATATTTAGACACGTTAATTTGACTTCTCCATTGCTCACATTGATGTGGATATGATTATAATGCTCTGTTTTGTGGGCTTCCCAAGAAAACAATAAATCCCTTACTACTTGTTCGAAATGCAGTAGCACAGATCCTAACAAATACAAGAAAGAGAATATCATTCCTGTTTTGAAAAAACTTCACTGGTCACCTGTATTATCTAGGATAAATTTGAAAGTTCTTTTACTTGTTTTTAAAGCTTTAAGCGACCTAGCACGTCTGTACCTTACTGAATGTCTGTCTTCATATGTTCCTATACGTGACCTGAGATCTGCACATACTGGCCTACTGCAAATACCACATGTGAAATGCAGAAAGAGTGGAGAGGCTGCTTTTTGTTTTTATGCTTCCAAATTATGAAACTCACTTCCACTTTTTATTAGGCAGTCAAGCTCGGTACATTGTTTTAAAAAACATTTGAAAATGTTGCTTTTAGTTAAAGTGGTTCTTTGTTCTTTCTATTTCTGTTTCTTTTTTTAGTTGTCTTTAATTGTTCTTATTTTATTACGACTTTCCTAATTTTTATTTATTTAATTGACATGTATGTTGCTTTACTGTATTGCTGTATTTTCCTTTACAACTGAGAGTATATCTCTCAATTTTAATATTTTATTTTTACGCTTGGTTTTTAAAGCACCAAAGCACTATTTGTATGAAAGGTGCTCTATAGATAAAGTTTATTATTATTATTTTTAATATTATTATTATACTTTGTTACATTTTTGGTTAGGACAAAGATTCTAGTAGAGGTGGCCTCTTTTACCCCGTTCCAAAAAATTGGAAAACTACCTTCAGAATACACTGACAATGACCATCTACTGTCTCCTCTAACTGTGTATTGGCATCAGGCATATCTTGTGTATTATTTATTGTAGTTGGTTTTGTCATTCTGTAAAGAAGCCACCTTTCAAGGCACTATATAAAATAATGTTTGTTATTATTATTTACATTTTTCATCGTTAAATCTGGCGAAGAGTCTTAAGAGAATATCAAAGAACACGTTGCTCTTACCTTTCCATTCCAAGAAATGCCCTCAGCTCGGATTGCAGAGATTGACCTCTCTGTCTCAAATTCTGAGAAACATAGACTCGATTGAAAAATGACCATTTCCTAAGATTCACATAACATCACCAGTCAACATTTGCCACTTGACATCAATAGAAACCATAGAGTACATGACATTTCCAATCAGTTTTCTTTCAAGGTACAATACCAATCGCCTTGCCAGAAGAGTTATACTGCGGTAGATAAATATTACAAATGTCAGATACACGCAGAGTTGTTTGGATTACTATGAAAAGATTGGCAAATATATTTATGTTCATTATATTTCTTGGAGTGACAGAGCTAAAGAGAAAACAATACTTACCTTTATCTCTGCAGACAGGATCGCAAGGGATTCCCTTATACTGGGTTCCTATGTAACAAATAATACATTATTCAAAAAACATGATATTTCTCTGTCCATTGGCAGCATGATTGTTTATCATTACAGTTTTAGTTAGCTTTAATTTTGTAAACCCCAAGTAAACATAGTTTGTGCCTTTCTCTGAACGTTTTGGCATTTCAATTCAGTTGTTTGTAAGCTTATTTTACAGTTGCTAGGTTGATGAAGTTCCTGAACTGTGCAGTATTTCTTTTGGGTTTGGTGCGAATCATATTCTAGCGGTTGGGGGAAAAAAGCACAGGTGCCATCCCACCATTAAACCCTGAAACTTACCTTAGCCGATTCTTCAACTAAACCAGACATGTTAACTAAGTGTTACAGTATGTTTCAAAGTGTGTATTTTAGCAAACACAACTGAAGTTCTGTTGTCTCCTTGGAGACACCTGGAACTGGTGTGATGCTGGTTCTATGACATCATTCGTTCTAAATGTAAATGCAGGTATTGGCACAACATAGTAAATTGATGTAAAGTTATGGATCCATTTATGATTTTCACTCAGTTTGAAAGAGTTCCTGTCGTGTGGTTAAAGTTTGTGTTACGGAGGGTTAACTGGAGTTCTGGCTACTAGTTAGGCTTGGTCATTCAGTCATCTGGTTCATGAAATAGGAAGCTAAGAGATCTGTGTTTTAGTTTTACTGTTTGTTTTTGTTCCATAGAATAAGAAATGTTTCATTATTATTAGTAATAGAGTAGCTGTTTCTCTAAACAGTGTGTGTCAGTTTGCACTGCAGGTGTGCCAGGTAGAGACCATTTAAGAACCCAAAAATATGCTGTCATTTACTGCCGTGGCTAATTTCTGTTAACCTTGTCTCTCACTCACTTTGATGAGCAAAATGTTCATACATAAAGCATACATTTCTGATTGGTCAGAAGAAGCTTCTTAACATATAAGGTATAAAGAAAGTCAGAAAGTTAGGCACTTAGGTCAGCCTTAGGCAGTTAACCAAGACCATAATCCGATAAGAAGCTATTCCCTTTCATGTTGCTAAATCACATGTAGGATACATGAGTTACACCTCCACTTAAGAGACCTTAAAGAGACCTTGGCCAGAAAGGAGTGTAGAAAACCGTAAAACAGTTCTTGAGGACCTAATTGTTAACTCTTAACAGGCAAAGGTTCCTTCAGTCCTATGAGAAATATTTTAGAATTGAACTAAAGTGTGTTTCCGATACAGGAGCATATGTCTGTCAGGGCCTGTTGGAGAGGCCCTGGATGAGAACCCCTGGCTGCAGTTCCACATCCCCCTGAAAGTAAATAGAGCCATAAGCACGGAGCAAAGGACACTGCTCCAGGACATGCTGGCTGTCGATCCTGACCAGCGACCAGAAGCCATCCAGCAGAAGAAGTAAGTCAGGCAAGCCATGGCACGAGAGAAAACATCTTTGTAGTGACTGATAGCAAGATGTCCGTGACCAAGGGCAATTCGTCTGAGTAAAGTCTGGTTTCATTTTTATGTCCCGAAAGGCCACTGCCTTTGTGCTGTAGATTTCTGATTTAGACGGGCATTTCTATGGACAACTTTGACTTTTCTGTGGGTCCAATGAAAATAAGTTTTTTAACTTATTCTTTGTTACAGTTTTCGAAAGTTTAAAGACATTCACTGAGTTGACGATAAAGGAAAAGTTTCATCTTTCACCTCTTGGAAGGTAGGCCGGTCAGAGGTACAATATATGTCTTCATGTCTTCATCCTCCATGTTTGTAACTACAGGTTTCACAGTGTTGAGCTAAGACACAAAAACACCTACAAATGGCAGTTCCAAATGTATCAAATGTATAAACCTGGGCTGAAAAAGTGTGTACAGTATATACTCTGTGTAGGTCTGATAAAAGTATTCGAGTCAAAGTGTCATATGGATACAAATTCTCATGATTTTGTATTGTGTGTTTTTTCTCTGTTCTGCTTTATTGAAAGAAATCAGATGCTCTTCCTGAAACTTACCTTAGCTGATTCTTCAGCTAAACCAGACAGACCTCTGAAATTCTCAAATATTATCAAATCTTGTTAGTTCAGAGGTGGTGGAGCCCATTACCAACAGACTCACAGCTGAAATTGCTGTGAAAAGGGCTTCTACCAGATATTAACATATGGGTGAAAATGTATACAATTGTAATATTTCCTTTTTTCCCTTTGAAAGTATAACATATGTGGTGTGAGAAAGAGGTCCTCATTTAATTGCATGAAACTCTGGCACTGGCGCAACAAACTGAACAAAGTTCAAGGGGGTATACGCTTTCTGTAGACACTTTATTTCCTCTTTTTCCATACTCTAAGAAATGATTTGGGAAACCTGTGGGACACTGGAGGTCATTATACATGAGCCTCTTTCTGCACCTTTTAAGCCATTGAAACCTAGTTGCCTTGTTACAAGGTCTAATATTACAGTAGGTGTGGTTTCCGTCTATTAATTTCTGAGAATGATCAAATTGGGGAATAAGTTGTAGGGAATACCACTCTTGCACTTCTAAGAAAAGACTATCTCAAATGAAACTCGCTATAGAAAGACATCTTGTTGAAAAATTCTTTGTTTTTTGTCATTTCTAAAGAAAAAACATTCATCAAGTCCTTCACAAATGTTTTGTTTGTGACTTTCTCTGTTGTTCCCTTTCACACTCAACTGAACTATGTGTTATGTCTTGTAAACGTAATCAAACATTTCACTTAGGTGTGTGGGTTAACACAAACCCATATTGTATGAAACATTCAGTTTTTCATTCAAGTTTTTTCTAACAATTGCATCCATGCTAGGAGTACAGTAAACAACACTTTTTACTGAAATAAATGAAATTGTTCATTAAACAAGACACATTGTTTTAAATGTATGCAATACGACGACACTAAAAACAACACTGAAACTTTTCATTGAAATACTGTACGAGATTGTGCATATTCAATGGATTTCTCCTGGTGCTTTTTTTCATCAGTCTTTTCATGTTCTTGTTCTCTACTCAGGTGTCTCCTGTTCCTTTGGTGATGTCTGCTGTACACACATGGTATCATACACTTGAGCAAAGTGTGATACCACCGTTTGTTCTTCTCCTAAAATAAAGATGAACATTGACAAAAGTCAGAAGCACTCTTTTCTTTGACAGACGAACAAAACAATGCAAGAATAACCATACTCTCTGTTCCTTACTCATTTCTACCTACCTGTTTGACCACTTTGTCTGCTTCAGTCAGGACAGGGTGCTGGGGCTGACTCTGAGCAATCTGAGAAGAGCTCTCTGTGATCTTCTCCCCTACAGTGGCTACATTGTACTCTGTTTGAAATCCAGGTATCGCCTCCGGTAAGTTCCTCGGTCCTTTTTGGGACTTGAAAGGGCAGAATCATTTTGTGACTACATTTCCTTGTCATGCACTGATATGTTCTGGTTTGTGTTCGATTACTGCAGGCGTTCAAGTACTTTCTTTTTGTTCTAGATTGGCAGTGTTTGAGATGGTAGGAACTTGTCATATTCTCAACTCTGAATGCTCTGTAAACATACTATTTTAGCAATTCTTAGAAATCTGAAAGCAGTGTTACCTGTATCATTTTTTGTCTTGGTAGTAGTATTGCAGCTCCAACATCAGCACTTAAATAATGGTTTGTGATGTTACTTGTCCTTGGAGTTAGTATACTCCTGAGAAGTCAAGAGAAATCTTACGTAAGCATTAATTATGTTTCACTTTTGAAAGCAAAGTACGTGTCAAGTACTTTGAAGGCATTTGTTGATACTTTTAAGCACTTTCGTTGATTATTATTATCCTTCAATTAGTTATTACAAGTCCAACATTCTCTACATGATCTCACTCCATATTCAGAATGTGGGAATACAATTGTTTTAAGGAAATGCCACTGAATAGATAGTAGCTGCACTCTACAAAGATGAATTTGCTAATTAATCAGTCAGGGACACAGCTTATACTTCAGTAGTCTTAGATCATGTAATGATGATTATTGTACTTTATAACTAGCAAAATCCCCATATCCTGTTCATTGCCCCTTTTTCAGTTATGTGGATTGACTTATCCCTGAAGTGGTTAATTCTCACCTTGACATCTCATAGAACAACTGAATCTCTACCAAGGGTGAATGTGTCCTTCCTCTTAATGTCTAAAAGAAAAGGTTAAAATTCATTGAAGCAAAATGCAACAACCCAAAACGTTGGGGAGGTCGTTTCCACAGTTATTTCATATGACAGTGCTTGGAGTGAAACTACATGACCATGGTGAAGAAGAAAAAACACTTTACCTTGTTCCTCCTGACTGATGTCCTTATGCGTGTTTTGCACAGTTGAGCGTTTTGTGTCTTGTCGTCTGTGTAGGCAACAGCCCTCTTCCCTGGGATAGAACTAGATGATATTTAGACACGTTAATTTGACTTCTCCATTGCTCACATTGATGTGGATATGATTATAATGCTCTGTTTTGTGGGCTTCCCAAGAAAACAATAAATCCCTTACTACTTGTTCGAAATGCAGTAGCACAGATCCTAACAAATACAAGAAAGAGAATATCATTCCTGTTTTGAAAAAACTTCACTGGTCACCTGTATTATCTAGGATAAATTTGAAAGTTCTTTTACTTGTTTTTAAAGCTTTAAGCGACCTAGCACGTCTGTACCTTACTGAATGTCTGTCTTCATATGTTCCTATACGTGACCTAAGATCTGCACATACTGGCCTACTGCAAATACCACATGTGAAATGCAGAAAGAGTGGAGAGGCTGCTTTTTGTTTTTATGCTTCCAAATTATGAAACTCACTTCCACTTTTTATTAGGCAGTCAAGCTCGGTACATTGTTTTAAAAAACATTTGAAAATGTTGCTTTTAGTTAAAGTGGTTCTTTGTTCTTTCTATTTCTGTTTCTTTTTTTAGTTCTCTTTAATTGTTCTTATTTTATTACGACTTTCCTAATTTTTATTTATTTAATTGACATGTATGTTGCTTTACTGTATTGCTGTATTTTCCTTTACAACTGAAAGTATATCTCTCAATTTTAATATTTTATTTTTACGCTTGGTTTTTAAAGCACCAAAGCACTATTTGTATGAAAGGTTCTCTATAGATAAAGTTTATTATTATTATTTTTAATATTATTATTATACTTTGTTACATTTTTGGTTAGGACAAAGATTCTAGTAGAGGTGGCCTCTTTTACCCCGTTCCAAAAAATTGGAAAACTACCTTCAGAATACACTGACAATGACCATCTACTGTCTCCTCTAACTGTGTATTGTCATCATGCATATCTTGTGTATTATTTATTGTAGTTGGTTTTGTCATTCTGTAAAGAAGCCACCTTTCAAGGCACTATATAAAATAATGTTTGTTATTATTATTTACAGTTTTCATCGTTAAATCTGGCGAAGAGTCTTAAGAGAATATCAAAGAACAAGTTGCTCTTACCTTTCCATTCCAAGAAATGCCCTCAGCTCGAATTGCAGAGATTGACCTCTCTGTCTCAAATTCTGAGAAACATAGACTCGATTGAAAAATGACCATTTCCTAAGATTCACATAACATCACCAGTCAACATTTGCCACTTGACATCAATAGAAACCATAGAGTACATGACATTTCCAATCAGTTTTCTTTCAAGGTACAATACCAATCGCCTTGCCAGAAGAGTTATACTGCGGTAGATAAATATTACAAATGTCAGATACACGCAGAGTTGTTTGGATTACTATGAAAAGATTGGCAAATATATTTATGTTCATTATATTTCTTGGAGTGACAGAGCTAAAGAGAAAACAATACTTACCTTTATCTCTGCAGACAGGATCGCAAGGGATTCCCTTATACTGGGTTCCTATGTAACAAATAATACATTATTCAAAAAACATGATATTTCTCTGTCCATTGGCAGCATGATTGTTTATCATTACAGTTTTAGTTAGCTTTAATTTTGTAAACCCCAAGTAAACATAGTTTGTGCCTTTCTCTGAACTTTTTGGCATTTCAATTCAGTTGTTTGTAAGCTTATTTTACAGTTGCTAGGTTGATGAAGTTCCTGAACTGTGCAGTATTTCTTTTGGGTTTGGTGTGAATCATATTCTAGCGGTTGGGGGAAAAAAGCACAGGTGCCATCCCACCATTAAACCCTGAAACTTACCTTAGCCGATTCTTCAACTAAACCAGACATGTTAACTAAGTGTTACAGTATGTTTCAAAGTGTGTATTTTAGCAAACACAACTGAAGTTCTGTTGTCTCCTTGGAGACACCTGGAACTGGTGTGATGCTGGTTCTATGACATCATTCGTTCTAAATGTAAATGCAGGTATTGGCACAACATAGTAAATTGATGTAAAGTTATGGATCCATTTATGATTTTCACTCAGTTTGAAAGAGTTCTTGTCGTGTGGTTAAAGTTTGTGTTACGGAGGGTTAACTGGGGTTCTGGCTACTAGTTAGGCTTGGTCATTCAGTCATCTGGTTCATGAAATAGGAAGCTAAGAGATCTGTGTTTTAGTTTTACTGTTTGTTTTTGTTCCATAGAATAAGAAATGTTTCATTAATATTAGTAATAGAGTAGCTGTTTCTCTAAACAGTGTGTGTCAGTTTGCACTGCAGGTGTGCCAGGTAGAGACCATTTAAGAACCCAAAAATATGCTGTCATTTACTGCCGTGGCTAATTTCTGTTAACCTTGTCTCTCACTCACTTTGATGAGCAAAATGTTCATACATAAAGCATACATTTCTGATTGGTCAGAAGAAGCTTCTTAACATATAAGGTATAAAGAAAGTCAGAAAGTTAGGCACTTAGGTCAGCCTTAGGCAGTTAACCAAGACCATAATCCGATAAGAAGCTATTCCCTTTCATGTTGCTAAATCACATGTAGGATACATGAGTTACACCTCCACTTAAGAGACCTTAAAGAGACCTTGGCCAGCCAGGAGTGTAGAAAACCGTAAAACAGTTCTTGAGGACCTAATTGTTAACTCTTAACAGGCAAAGGTTCCTTCAGTCCTATGAGAAATATTTTAGAATTGAACTAAAGTGTGTTTCCGATACAGGAGCATATGTCTGTCAGGGCCTGTTGGAGAGGCCCTGGATGAGAACCCCTGGCTGCAGTTCCACATCCCCCTGAAAGTAAATAGAGCCATAAGCACGGAGCAAAGGACACTGCTCCAGGACATGCTGGCTGTCGATCCTGACCAGCGACCAGAAGCCATCCAGCAGAAGAAGCAAGTCAGGCAAGCCATGGCACGAGAGAAAACATCTTTGTAGTGACTGATAGCAAGATGTCCGTGACCAAGGGCAATTCGTCTGAGTAAAGTCTGATTTCATTTTTATGTCCCGAAAGGCCACTGCCTTTGTGCTGTAGATTTCTGATTTAGACGGGCATTTCTATGGACAACTTTGACTTTTCTGTGGGTCCAATGAAAATAAGTTTTTTAACTTATTCTTTGTTACAGTTTTCGAAAGTTTAAAGACATTCACTGAGTTGACGATAAAGGAAAAGTTTCATCTTTCACCTCTTGGAAGGTAGGCCGGTCAGAGGTACAATATATGTCTTCATGTCTTCATCCTCCATGTTTGTAACTACAGGTTTCACAGTGTTGAGCTAAGACACAAAAACACCTACAAATGGCAGTTCCAAATGTATCAAATGTATAAACCTGGGCTGAAAAAGTGTGTACAGTATATACTCTGTGTAGGTCTGATAAAAGTATTCGAGTCAAAGTGTCATATGGATACAAATTCTCATGATTTTGTATTGTGTGTTTTTTCTCTGTTCTGCTTTATTGAAAGAAATCAGATGCTCTTCCTGAAACTTACCTTAGCTGATTCTTCAGCTAAACCAGACAGACCTCTGAAATTCTCAAATATTATCAAATCTTGTTAGTTCAGAGGTGGTGGAGCCCATTACCAACAGACTCACAGCTGAAATTGCTGTGAAAAGGGCTTCTACCAGATATTAACATATGGGTGAAAATGTATACAATTGTAATATTTCCTTTTTTCCCTTTGAAAGTATAACATATGTGGTGTGAGAAAGAGGTCCTCATTTAATTGCATGAAACTCTGGCACTGGCGCAACAAACTGAACAAAGTTCAAGGGGGTATACACTTTCTGTAGACACTTTATTTCCTCTTTTTCCATACTCTAAGAAATGATTTGGGAAACCTGTGGGACACTGGAGGTCATTATAAATGAGCCTCTTTCTGCACCTTTTAAGCCATTGAAACCTAGTTGCCTTGTTACAAGGTCTAATATTACAGTAGGTGTGGTTTCCGTCTCCTAATTTCTGAGAATGATCAAATTGGGGAATAAGTTGTAGGGAATACCACTCTTGCACTTCTAAGAAAAGACTATCTCAAATGAAACTCGCTATAGAAAGACATCTTGTTGAAAAATTCTTTGTTTTTTGTCATTTCTAAAGAAAAAACATTCATCAAGTCCTTCACAAATGTTTTGTTTGTGACTTTCTCTGTTGTTCCCTTTCACACTCAACTGAACTATGTGTTATGTCTTGTAAACGTAATCAAACATTTCACTTAGGTGTGTGGGTTAACACAAACCCATATTGTATGAAACATTCAGTTTTTCATTCAAGTTTTTTCTAACAATTGCATCCATGCTAGGAGTACAGTAAACAACACTTTTTACTGAAATAAATGAAATTGTTCATTAAACAAGACACATTGTTTTAAATGTATGCAATACGACGACACTAAAAACAACACTGAAACTTTTCATTGAAATACTGTACGAGATTGTGCATATTCAATGGATTTCTCCTGGTGCTTTTTTTCATCAGTCTTTTCATGTTCTTGTTCTCTACTCAGGTGTCTCCTGTTCCTTTGGTGATGTCTGCTGTACACACATGGTATCATACACTTGAGCAAAGTGTGATACCACCGTTTGTTCTTCTCCTAAAATAAAGATGAACATTGACAAAAGTCAGAAGCACTCTTTTCTTTGACAGACGAACAAAACAATGCAAGAATAACCATACTCTCTGTTCCTTACTCATTTCTACCTACCTGTTTGACCACTTTGTCTGCTTCAGTCAGGACAGGGTGCTGGGGCTGACTCTGAGCAATCTGAGAAGAGCTCTCTGTGATCTTCTCCCCTACAGTGGCTACATTGTACTCTGTTTGAAATCCAGGTATCGCCTCCGGTAAGTTCCTCGGTCCTTTTTGGGACTTGAAAGGGCAGAATCATTTTGTGACTACATTTCCTTGTCATGCACTGATATGTTCTGGTTTGTGTTCGATTACTGCAGGCGTTCAAGTACTTTCTTTTTGTTCTAGATTGGCAGTGTTTGAGATGGTAGGAACTTGTCATATTCTCAACTCTGAATGCTCTGTAAACATACTATTTTAGCAATTCTTAGAAATCTGAAAGCAGTGTTACCTGTATCATTTTTTGTCTTGGTAGTAGTATTGCAGCTCCAACATCAGCACTTAAATAATGGTTTGTGATGTTACTTGTCCTTGGAGTTAGTATACTCCTGAGAAGTCAAGAGAAATCTTACGTAAGCATTAATTATGTTTCACTTTTGAAAGCAAAGTACGTGTCAAGTACTTTGAAGGCATTTGTTGATACTTTTAAGCACTTTCGTTGATTATTATTATCCTTCAATTAGTTATTACAAGTCCAACATTCTCTACATGATCTCACTCCATATTCAGAATGTGGGAATACAATTGTTTTAAGGAAATGCCACTGAATAGATAGTAGCTGCACTCTACAAAGATGAATTTGCTAATTAATCAGTCAGGGACACAGCTTATACTTCAGTAGTCTTAGATCATGTAATGATGATTATTGTACTTTATAACTAGCAAAATCCCCATATCCTGTTCATTGCCCCTTTTTCAGTTATGTGGATTGACTTATCCCTGAAGTGGTTAATTCTCACCTTGACATCTCATAGAACAACTGAATCTCTACCAAGGGTGAATGTGTCCTTCCTCTTAATGTCTAAAAGAAAAGGTTAAAATTCATTGAAGCAAAATGCAACAACCCAAAACGTTGGGGAGGTCGTTTCCACAGTTATTTCATATGACAGTGCTTGGAGTGAAACTACATGACCATGGTGAAGAAGAAAAAACACTTTACCTTGTTCCTCCTGACTGATGTCCTTATGCGTGTTTTGCACAGTTGAGCGTTTTGTGTCTTGTCGTCTGTGTAGGCAACAGCCCTCTTCCCTGGGATAGAACTAGATGATATTTAGACACGTTAATTTGACTTCTCCATTGCTCACATTGATGTGGATATGATTATAATGCTCTGTTTTGTGGGCTTCCCAAGAAAACAATAAATCCCTTACTACTTGTTCGAAATGCAGTAGCACAGATCCTAACAAATACAAGAAAGAGAATATCATTCCTGTTTTGAAAAAACTTCACTGGTCACCTGTATTATCTAGGAAAAATTTGAAAGTTCTTTTACTTGTTTTTAAAGCTTTAAGCGACCTAGCACGTCTGTACCTTACTGAATGTCTGTCTTCATATGTTCCTATACGTGACCTGAGATCTGCACATACTGGCCTACTGCAAATACCACATGTGAAATGCAGAAAGAGTGGAGAGGCTGCTTTTTGTTTTTATGCTTCCAAATTATGAAACTCACTTCCACTTTTTATTAGGCAGTCAAGCTCGGTACATTGTTTTAAAAAACATTTGAAAATGTTGCTTTTAGTTAAAGTGGTTCTTTGTTCTTTCTATTTCTGTTTCTTTTTTTAGTTGTCTTTAATTGTTCTTATTTTATTACGACTTTCCTAATTTTTATTTATTTAATTGACATGTATGTTGCTTTACTGTATTGCTGTATTTTCCTTTACAACTGAGAGTATATCTCTCAATTTTAATATTTTATTTTTACGCTTGGTTTTTAAAGCACCAAAGCACTATTTGTATGAAAGGTGCTCTATAGATAAAGTTTATTATTATTATTTTTAATATTATTATTATACTTTGTTACATTTTTGGTTAGGACAAAGATTCTAGTAGAGGTGGCCTCTTTTACCCCGTTCCAAAAAATTGGAAAACTACCTTCAGAATACACTGACAATGACCATCTACTGTCTCCTCTAACTGTGTATTGTCATCAGGCATATCTTGTGTATTATTTATTGTAGTTGGTTTTGTCATTCTGTAAAGAAGCCACCTTTCAAGGCACTATATAAAATAATGTTTGTTATTATTATTTACATTTTTCATCGTTAAATCTGGCGAAGAGTCTTAAGAGAATATCAAAGAACACGTTGCTCTTACCTTTCCATTCCAAGAAATGCCCTCAGCTCGGATTGCAGAGATTGACCTCTCTGTCTCAAATTCTGAGAAACATAGACTCGATTGAAAAATGACCATTTCCTAAGATTCACATAACATCACCAGTCAACATTTGCCACTTGACATCAATAGAAACCATAGAGTGCATGACATTTCCAATCAGTTTTCTTTCAAGGTACAATACCAATCGCCTTGCCAGAAGAGTTATACTGCGGTAGATAAATATTACAAATGTCAGATACACGCAGAGTTGTTTGGATTACTATGAAAAGATTGGCAAATATATTTATGTTCATTATATTTCTTGGAGTGACAGAGCTAAAGAGAAAACAATACTTACCTTTATCTCTGCAGACAGGATCGCAAGGGATTCCCTTATACTGGGTTCCTATGTAACAAATAATACATTATTCAAAAAACATGATATTTCTCTGTCCATTGGCAGCATGATTGTTTATCATTACAGTTTTAGTTAGCTTTAATTTTGTAAACCCCAAGTAAACATAGTTTGTGCCTTTCTCTGAACTTTTTGGCATTTCAATTCAGTTGTTTGTAAGCTTATTTTACAGTTGCTAGGTTGATGAAGTTCCTGAACTGTGCAGTATTTCTTTTGGGTTTGGTGCGAATCATATTCTAGCGGTTGGGGGAAAAAAGCACAGGTGCCATCCCACCATTAAACCCTGAAACTTACCTTAGCCGATTCTTCAACTAAACCAGACATGTTAACTAAGTGTTACAGTATGTTTCAAAGTGTGTATTTTAGCAAACACAACTGAAGTTCTGTTGTCTCCTTGGAGACACCTGGAACTGGTGTGATGCTGGTTCTATGACATCATTCGTTCTAAATGTAAATGCAGGTATTGGCACAACATAGTAAATTGATGTAAAGTTATGGATCCATTTATGATTTTCACTCAGTTTGAAAGAGTTCTTGTCGTGTGGTTAAAGTTTGTGTTACGGAGGGTTAACTGGGGTTCTGGCTACTAGTTAGGCTTGGTCATTCAGTCATCTGGTTCATGAAATAGGAAGCTAAGAGATCTGTGTTTTAGTTTTACTGTTTGTTTTTGTTCCATAGAATAAGAAATGTTTCATTAATATTAGTAATAGAGTAGCTGTTTCTCTAAACAGTGTGTGTCAGTTTGCACTGCAGGTGTGCCAGGTAGAGACCATTTAAGAACCCAAAAATATGCTGTCATTTACTGCCGTGGCTAATTTCTGTTAACCTTTTCTCTCACTCACTTTGATGAGCAAAATGTTCATACATAAAGCATACATTTCTGATTGGTCAGAAGAAGCTTCTTAACATATAAGGTATAAAGAAAGTCAGAAAGTTAGGCACTTAGGTCAGCCTTAGGCAGTTAACCAAGACCATAATCCGATAAGAAGCTATTCCCTTTCATGTTGCTAAATCACATGTAGGATACATGAGTTACACCTCCACTTAAGAGACCTTAAAGAGACCTTGGCCAGCCAGGAGTGTAGAAAACCGTAAAACAGTTCTTGAGGACCTAATTGTTAACTCTTAACAGGCAAAGGTTCCTTCAGTCCTATGAGAAATATTTTAGAATTGAACTAAAGTGTGTTTCCGATACAGGAGCATATGTCTGTCAGGGCCTGTTGGAGAGGCCCTGGATGAGAACCCCTGGCTGCAGTTCCACATCCCCCTGAAAGTAAATAGAGCCATAAGCACGGAGCTAAGGACACTGCTCCAGGACATGCTGGCTGTCGATCCTGACCAGCGACCAGAAGCCATCCAGCAGAAGAAGCAAGTCAGGCAAGCCATGGCACGAGAGAAAACATCTTTGTAGTGACTGATAGCAAGATGTCCGTGACCAAGGGCAATTCGTCTGAGTAAAGTCTGATTTCATTTTTATGTCCCGAAAGGCCACTGCCTTTGTGCTGTAGATTTCTGATTTAGACGGGCATTTCTATGGACAACTTTGACTTTTCTGTGGGTCCAATGAAAATAAGTTTTTTAACTTATTCTTTGTTACAGTTTTCGAAAGTTTAAAGACATTCACTGAGTTGACGATAAAGGAAAAGTTTCATCTTTCACCTCTTGGAAGGTAGGCCGGTCAGAGGTACAATATATGTCTTCATGTCTTCATCCTCCATGTTTGTAACTACAGGTTTCACAGTGTTGAGCTAAGACACAAAAACACCTACAAATGGCAGTTCCAAATGTATCAAATGTATAAACCTGGGCTGAAAAAGTGTGTACAGTATATACTCTGTGTAGGTCTGATAAAAGTATTCGAGTCAAAGTGTCATATGGATACAAATTCTCATGATTTTGTATTGTGTGTTTTTTCTCTGTTCTGCTTTATTGAAAGAAATCAGATGCTCTTCCTGAAACTTACCTTAGCTGATTCTTCAGCTAAACCAGACAGACCTCTGAAATTCTCAAATATTATCAAATCTTGTTAGTTCAGAGGTGGTGGAGCCCATTACCAACAGACTCACAGCTGAAATTGCTGTGAAAAGGGCTTCTACCAGATATTAACATATGGGTGAAAATGTATACAATTGTAATATTTCCTTTTTTCCCTTTGAAAGTATAACATATGTGGTGTGAGAAAGAGGTCCTCATTTAATTGCATGAAACTCTGGCACTGGCGCAACAAACTGAACAAAGTTCAAGGGGGTATACACTTTCTGTAGACACTTTATTTCCTCTTTTTCCATACTCTAAGAAATGATTTGGGAAACCTGTGGGACACTGGAGGTCATTATAAATGAGCCTCTTTCTGCACCTTTTAAGCCATTGAAACCTAGTTGCCTTGTTACAAGGTCTAATATTACAGTAGGTGTGGTTTCCGTCTCCTAATTTCTGAGAATGATCAAATTGGGGAATAAGTTGTAGGGAATACCACTCTTGCACTTCTAAGAAAAGACTATCTCAAATGAAACTCGCTATAGAAAGACATCTTGTTGAAAAATTCTTTGTTTTTTGTCATTTCTAAAGAAAAAACATTCATCAAGTCCTTCACAAATGTTTTGTTTGTGACTTTCTCTGTTGTTCCCTTTCACACTCAACTGAACTATGTGTTATGTCTTGTAAACGTAATCAAACATTTCACTTAGGTGTGTGGGTTAACACAAACCCATATTGTATGAAACATTCAGTTTTTCATTCAAGTTTTTTCTAACAATTGCATCCATGCTAGGAGTACAGTAAACAACACTTTTTACTGAAATAAATGAAATTGTTCATTAAACAAGACACATTGTTTTAAATGTATGCAATACGACGACACTAAAAACAACACTGAAACTTTTCATTGAAATACTGTACGAGATTGTGCATATTCAATGGATTTCTCCTGGTGCTTTTTTTCATCAGTCTTTTCATGTTCTTGTTCTCTACTCAGGTGTCTCCTGTTCCTTTGGTGATGTCTGCTGTACACACATGGTATCATACACTTGAGCAAAGTGTGATACCACCGTTTGTTCTTCTCCTAAAATAAAGATGAACATTGACAAAAGTCAGAAGCACTCTTTTCTTTGACAGACGAACAAAACAATGCAAGAATAACCATACTCTCTGTTCCTTACTCATTTCTACCTACCTGTTTGACCACTTTGTCTGCTTCAGTCAGGACAGGGTGCTGGGGCTGACTCTGAGCAATCTGAGAAGAGCTCTCTGTGATCTTCTCCCCTACAGTGGCTACATTGTACTCTGTTTGAAATCCAGGTATCGCCTCCGGTAAGTTCCTCGGTCCTTTTTGGGACTTGAAAGGGCAGAATCATTTTGTGACTACATTTCCTTGTCATGCACTGATATGTTCTGGTTTGTGTTCGATTACTGCAGGCGTTCAAGTACTTTCTTTTTGTTCTAGATTGGCAGTGTTTGAGATGGTAGGAACTTGTCATATTCTCAACTCTGAATGCTCTGTAAACATACTATTTTAGCAATTCTTAGAAATCTGAAAGCAGTGTTACCTGTATCATTTTTTGTCTTGGTAGTAGTATTGCAGCTCCAACATCAGCACTTAAATAATGGTTTGTGATGTTACTTGTCCTTGGAGTTAGTATACTCCTGAGAAGTCAAGAGAAATCTTACGTAAGCATTAATTATGTTTCACTTTTGAAAGCAAAGTACGTGTCAAGTACTTTGAAGGCATTTGTTGATACTTTTAAGCACTTTCGTTGATTATTATTATCCTTCAATTAGTTATTACAAGTCCAACATTCTCTACATGATCTCACTCCATATTCAGAATGTGGGAATACAATTGTTTTAAGGAAATGCCACTGAATAGATAGTAGCTGCACTCTACAAAGATGAATTTGCTAATTAATCAGTCAGGGACACAGCTTATACTTCAGTAGTCTTAGATCATGTAATGATGATTATTGTACTTTATAACTAGCAAAATCCCCATATCCTGTTCATTGCCCCTTTTTCAGTTATGTGGATTGACTTATCCCTGAAGTGGTTAATTCTCACCTTGACATCTCATAGAACAACTGAATCTCTACCAAGGGTGAATGTGTCCTTCCTCTTAATGTCTAAAAGAAAAGGTTAAAATTCATTGAAGCAAAATGCAACAACCCAAAACGTTGGGGAGGTCGTTTCCACAGTTATTTCATATGACAGTGCTTGGAGTGAAACTACATGACCATGGTGAAGAAGAAAAAACACTTTACCTTGTTCCTCCTGACTGATGTCCTTATGCGTGTTTTGCACAGTTGAGCGTTTTGTGTCTTGTCGTCTGTGTAGGCAACAGCCCTCTTCCCTGGGATAGAACTAGATGATATTTAGACACGTTAATTTGACTTCTCCATTGCTCACATTGATGTGGATATGATTATAATGCTCTGTTTTGTGGGCTTCCCAAGAAAACAATAAATCCCTTACTACTTGTTCGAAATGCAGTAGCACAGATCCTAACAAATACAAGAAAGAGAATATCATTCCTGTTTTGAAAAAACTTCACTGGTCACCTGTATTATCTAGGAAAAATTTGAAAGTTCTTTTACTTGTTTTTAAAGCTTTAAGCGACCTAGCACGTCTGTACCTTACTGAATGTCTGTCTTCATATGTTCCTATACGTGACCTGAGATCTGCACATACTGGCCTACTGCAAATACCACATGTGAAATGCAGAAAGAGTGGAGAGGCTGCTTTTTGTTTTTATGCTTCCAAATTATGAAACTCACTTCCACTTTTTATTAGGCAGTCAAGCTCGGTACATTGTTTTAAAAAACATTTGAAAATGTTGCTTTTAGTTAAAGTGGTTCTTTGTTCTTTCTATTTCTGTTTCTTTTTTTAGTTGTCTTTAATTGTTCTTATTTTATTACGACTTTCCTAATTTTTATTTATTTAATTGACATGTATGTTGCTTTACTGTATTGCTGTATTTTCCTTTACAACTGAGAGTATATCTCTCAATTTTAATATTTTATTTTTACGCTTGGTTTTTAAAGCACCAAAGCACTATTTGTATGAAAGGTGCTCTATAGATAAAGTTTATTATTATTATTTTTAATATTATTATTATACTTTGTTACATTTTTGGTTAGGACAAAGATTCTAGTAGAGGTGGCCTCTTTTACCCCGTTCCAAAAAATTGGAAAACTACCTTCAGAATACACTGACAATGACCATCTACTGTCTCCTCTAACTGTGTATTGTCATCAGGCATATCTTGTGTATTATTTATTGTAGTTGGTTTTGTCATTCTGTAAAGAAGCCACCTTTCAAGGCACTATATAAAATAATGTTTGTTATTATTATTTACATTTTTCATCGTTAAATCTGGCGAAGAGTCTTAAGAGAATATCAAAGAACACGTTGCTCTTACCTTTCCATTCCAAGAAATGCCCTCAGCTCGGATTGCAGAGATTGACCTCTCTGTCTCAAATTCTGAGAAACATAGACTCGATTGAAAAATGACCATTTCCTAAGATTCACATAACATCACCAGTCAACATTTGCCACTTGACATCAATAGAAACCATAGAGTGCATGACATTTCCAATCAGTTTTCTTTCAAGGTACAATACCAATCGCCTTGCCAGAAGAGTTATACTGCGGTAGATAAATATTACAAATGTCAGATACACGCAGAGTTGTTTGGATTACTATGAAAAGATTGGCAAATATATTTATGTTCATTATATTTCTTGGAGTGACAGAGCTAAAGAGAAAACAATACTTACCTTTATCTCTGCAGACAGGATCGCAAGGGATTCCCTTATACTGGGTTCCTATGTAACAAATAATACATTATTCAAAAAACATGATATTTCTCTGTCCATTGGCAGCATGATTGTTTATCATTACAGTTTTAGTTAGCTTTAATTTTGTAAACCCCAAGTAAACATAGTTTGTGCCTTTCTCTGAACTTTTTGGCATTTCAATTCAGTTGTTTGTAAGCTTATTTTACAGTTGCTAGGTTGATGAAGTTCCTGAACTGTGCAGTATTTCTTTTGGGTTTGGTGCGAATCATATTCTAGCGGTTGGGGGAAAAAAGCACAGGTGCCATCCCACCATTAAACCCTGAAACTTACCTTAGCCGATTCTTCAACTAAACCAGACATGTTAACTAAGTGTTACAGTATGTTTCAAAGTGTGTATTTTAGCAAACACAACTGAAGTTCTGTTGTCTCCTTGGAGACACCTGGAACTGGTGTGATGCTGGTTCTATGACATCATTCGTTCTAAATGTAAATGCAGGTATTGGCACAACATAGTAAATTGATGTAAAGTTATGGATCCATTTATGATTTTCACTCAGTTTGAAAGAGTTCCTGTCGTGTGGTTAAAGTTTGTGTTACGGAGGGTTAACTGGAGTTCTGGCTACTAGTTAGGCTTGGTCATTCAGTCATCTGGTTCATGAAATAGGAAGCTAAGAGATCTGTGTTTTAGTTTTACTGTTTGTTTTTGTTCCATAGAATAAGAAATGTTTCATTATTATTAGTAATAGAGTAGCTGTTTCTCTAAACAGTGTGTGTCAGTTTGCACTGCAGGTGTGCCAGGTAGAGACCATTTAAGAACCCAAAAATATGCTGTCATTTACTGCCGTGGCTAATTTCTGTTAACCTTGTCTCTCACTCACTTTGATGAGCAAAATGTTCATACATAAAGCATACATTTCTGATTGGTCAGAAGAAGCTTCTTAACATATAAGGTATAAAGAAAGTCAGAAAGTTAGGCACTTAGGTCAGCCTTAGGCAGTTAACCAAGACCATAATCCGATAAGAAGCTATTCCCTTTCATGTTGCTAAATCACATGTAGGATACATGAGTTACACCTCCACTTAAGAGACCTTAAAGAGACCTTGGCCAGCCAGGAGTGTAGAAAACCGTAAAACAGTTCTTGAGGACCTAATTGTTAACTCTTAACAGGCAAAGGTTCCTTCAGTCCTACGAGAAATATTTTAGAATTGAACTAAAGTGTGTTTCCGATACAGGAGCATATGTCTGTCAGGGCCTGTTGGAGAGGCCCTGGATGAGAACCCACGGCTGCAGTTCCACATCCCCCTGAAAGTAAATAGAGCCATAAGCACGGAGCAAAGGACACTGCTCCAGGACATGCTGGCTGTCGATCCTGACCAGCGACCAGAAGCCATCCAGCAGAAGAAGTAAGTCAGGCAAGCCATGGCACGAGAGAAAACATCTTTGTAGTGACTGATAGCAAGATGTCCGTGACCAAGGGCAATTCGTCTGAGTAAAGTCTGGTTTCATTTTTATGTCCCGAAAGGCCACTGCCTTTGTGCTGTAGATTTCTGATTTAGACGGGCATTTCTATGGACAACTTTGACTTTTCTGTGGGTCCAATGAAAATAAGTTTTTTAACTTATTCTTTGTTACAGTTTTCGAAAGTTTAAAGACATTCACTGAGTTGACGATAAAGGAAAAGTTTCATCTTTCACCTCTTGGAAGGTAGGCCGGTCAGAGGTACAATATATGTCTTCATGTCTTCATCCTCCATGTTTGTAACTACAGGTTTCACAGTGTTGAGCTAAGACACAAAAACACCTACAAATGGCAGTTCCAAATGTATCAAATGTATAAACCTGGGCTGAAAAAGTGTGTACAGTATATACTCTGTGTAGGTCTGATAAAAGTATTCGAGTCAAAGTGTCATATGGATACAAATTCTCATGATTTTGTATTGTGTGTTTTTTCTCTGTTCTGCTTTATTGAAAGAAATCAGATGCTCTTCCTGAAACTTACCTTAGCTGATTCTTCAGCTAAACCAGACAGACCTCTGAAATTCTCAAATATTATCAAATCTTGTTGGTTCAGAGGTGGTGGAGCCCATTACCAACAGACTCACAGCTGAAATTGCTGTGAAAAGGGCTTCTACCAGATATTAACATATGGGTGAAAATGTATACAATTGTAATATTTCCTTTTTTCCCTTTGAAAGTATAACATATGTGGTGTGAGAAAGAGGTCCTCATTTAATTGCATGAAACTCTGGCACTGGCGCAACAAACTGAACAAAGTTCAAGGGGGTATACGCTTTCTGTAGACACTTTATTTCCTCTTTTTCCATACTCTAAGAAATGATTTGGGAAACCTGTGGGACACTGGAGGTCATTATAAATGAGCCTCTTTCTGCACCTTTTAAGCCATTGAAACCTAGTTGCCTTGTTACAAGTTCTAATATTACAGTAGGTGTGGTTTCCGTCTCCTAATTTCTGAGAATGATCAAATTGGGGAATAAGTTGTAGGGAATACCACTCTTGCACTTCTAAGAAAAGACTATCTCAAATGAAACTCGCTATAGAAAGACATCTTGTTGAAAAATTCTTTGTTTTTTGTCATTTCTAAAGAAAAAACATTCATCAAGTCCTTCACAAATGTTTTGTTTGTGACTTTCTCTGTTGTTCCCTTTCACACTCAACTGAACTATGTGTTATGTCTTGTAAACGTAATCAAACATTTCACTTAGGTGTGTGGGTTAACACAAACCCATATTGTATGAAACATTCAGTTTTTCATTCAAGTTTTTTCTAACAATTGCATCCATGCTAGGAGTACAGTAAACAACACTTTTTACTGAAGTAAATGAAATTGTTCATTAAACAAGACACATTGTTTTAAATGTATGCAATACGACGACACTAAAAACAACACTGAAACTTTTCATTGAAATACTGTACGAGATTGTGCATATTCAATGGATTTCTCCTGGTGCTTTTTTTCATCAGTCTTTTCATGTTCTTGTTCTCTACTCAGGTGTCTCCTGTTCCTTTGGTGATGTCTGCTGTACACACATGGTATCATACACTTGAGCAAAGTGTGATACCACCGTTTGTTCTTCTCCTAAAATAAAGATGAACATTGACAAAAGTCAGAAGCACTCTTTTCTTTGACAGACGAACAAAACAATGCAAGAATAACCATACTCTCTGTTCCTTACTCATTTCTACCTACCTGTTTGACCACTTTGTCTGCTTCAGTCAGGACAGGGTGCTGGGGCTGACTCTGAGCAATCTGAGAAGAGCTCTCTGTGATCTTCTCCCCTACAGTGGCTACATTGTACTCTGTTTGAAATCCAGGTATCGCCTCCGGTAAGTTCCTCGGTCCTTTTTGGGACTTGAAAGGGCAGAATCATTTTGTGACTACATTTCCTTGTCATGCACTGATATGTTCTGGTTTGTGTTCGATTACTGCAGGCGTTCAAGTACTTTCTTTTTGTTCTAGATTGGCAGTGTTTGAGATGGTAGGAACTTGTCATATTCTCAACTCTGAATGCTCTGTAAACATACTATTTTAGCAATTCTTAGAAATCTGAAAGCAGTGTTACCTGTATCATTTTTTGTCTTGGTAGTAGTATTGCAGCTCCAACATCAGCACTTAAATAATGGTTTGTGATGTTACTTGTCCTTGGAGTTAGTATACTCCTGAGAAGTCAAGAGAAATCTTACGTAAGCATTAATTATGTTTCACTTTTGAAAGCAAAGTACGTGTCAAGTACTTTGAAGGCATTTGTTGATACTTTTAAGCACTTTCGTTGATTATTATTATCCTTCAATTAGTTATTACAAGTCCAACATTCTCTACATGATCTCACTCCATATTCAGAATGTGGGAATACAATTGTTTTAAGGAAATGCCACTGAATAGATAGTAGCTGCACTCTACAAAGATGAATTTGCTAATTAATCAGTCAGGGACACAGCTTATACTTCAGTAGTCTTAGATCATGTAATGATGATTATTGTACTTTATAACTAGCAAAATCCCCATATCCTGTTCATTGCCCCTTTTTCAGTTATGTGGATTGACTTATCCCTGAAGTGGTTAATTCTCACCTTGACATCTCATAGAACAACTGAATCTCTACCAAGGGTGAATGTGTCCTTCCTCTTAATGTCTAAAAGAAAAGGTTAAAATTCATTGAAGCAAAATGCAACAACCCAAAATGTTGGGGAGGTCGTTTCCACAGTTATTTCATATGACAGTGCTTGGAGTGAAACTACATGACCATGGTGAAGAAGTAAAAACACATTACCTTGTTCCTCCTGACTGATGTCCTTATGCGTGTTTTGCACAGTTGAGCGTTTTGTGTCTTGTCGTCTGTGTAGGCAACAGCCCTCTTCCCTGGGATAGAACTAGATGATATTTAGACACGTTAATTTGACTTCTCCATTGCTCACATTGATGTGGATATGATTATAATGCTCTGTTTTGTGGGCTTCCCAAGAAAACAATAAATCCCTTACTACTTGTTCGAAATGCAGTAGCACAGATCCTAACAAATACAAGAAAGAGAATATCATTCCTGTTTTGAAAAAACTTCACTGGTCACCTGTATTATCGAGGATAAATTTGAAAGTTCTTTTACTTGTTTTTAAAGCTTTAAGCGACCTAGCACGTCTGTACCTTACTGAATGTCTGTCTTCATATGTTCCTATACGTGACCTGAGATCTGCACATACTGGCCTACTGCAAATACCACATGTGAAATGCAGAAAGAGTGGAGAGGCTGCTTTTTGTTTTTATGCTTCCAAATTATGAAACTCACTTCCACTTTTTATTAGGCAGTCAAGCTCGGTACATTGTTTTAAAAAACATTTGAAAATGTTGCTTTTAGTTAAAGTGGTTCTTTGTTCTTTTTTTTATTTATTTTTATTTATTTAATTGACATGTATGTTGCTTTACTGTATTGCTGTATTTTCCTTTACAACTGAAAGTATATCTCTCAATTTTAATATTTTATTTTTACGCTTGGTTTTTAAAGCACCAAAGCACTATTTGTATGAAAGGTGCTCTATAGATAAAGTTTATCATTATTATTTTTAATATTATTATTATACTTTGTTACATTTTTGGTTAGGACAAAGATTCTAGTAGAGGTGGCCTCTTTTACCCCGTTCCAAAAAATTGGAAAACTACCTTCAGGATACACTGACAATGACCATCTACTGTCTCCTCTAACTGTGTATTGTCATCATGCATATCTTGTGTATTATTTATTGTAGTTGGTTTTGTCATTCTGTAAAGAAGCCACCTTTCAAGGCACTATATAAAATAATGTTTGTTATTATTATTTACATTTTTCGTCGTAAAATCTGGCGAGGAGTCCTAAGAGAATATCAAAGAACACGTTGCTCTTACCTTTCCATTCCAAGAAATACCCTCAGCTCGGATTGCAGAGATTGACCTCTCTGTCTCAAATTCTGAGAAACATAGACTCGATTGAAAAATGACCATTTCCTAAGATTCACATAACATCACCAGTCAACATTTGCCACTTGACATCAATAGAAACCATAGAGTACATGACATTTCCAATCAGTTTTCTTTCAAGGTTCAATACCAATCGCCTTGTCAGAAGAGTTATACTGCGGTAGATAAATATTACAAATGTCAGATACACGCAGAGTTGTTTGGATTACTATGAAAAGATTGGCAAATATATTTATGTTCATTATATTTCTTGGAGTGACAGAGCTAAAGAGAAAACAATACTTACCTTTATCTCTGCAGACAGGATCGCAAGGGATTCCCTTATACTGGGTTCCTATGTAACAAATAATACATTATTCAAAAAACATGATATTTCTCTGTCCATTGGCAGCATGATTGTTTATCATTACAGTTTTAGTTAGCTTTAATTTTGTAAACCCCAAGTAAACATAGTTTGTGCCTTTCTCTGAACTTTTTGGCATTTCAGTTCAGTTGTTTGTAAGCTTATTTTACAGTTGCTAGGTTGATGAAGTTCCTGAACTGTGCAGTATTTCTTTTGGGTTTGGTGCGAATCATATTCTAGCGGTTGGGGGAAAAAAGCACAGGTGCCATCCCACCATTAAACCCTGAAACTTACCTTAGCCGATTCTTCAACTAAACCAGACATGTTAACTAAGTGTTACAGTATGTTTCAAAGTGTGTATTTTAGCAAACACAACTGAAGTTCTGTTGTCTCCTTGGAGACACCTGGAACTGGTGTGATGCTGGTTCTATGACATCATTCGTTCTAAATGTAAATGCAGGTATTGGCACAACATAGTAAATTGATGTAAAGTTATGGATCCATTTATGATTTTCACTCAGTTTGAAAGAGTTCCTGTCGTGTGGTTAAACTTTGTGTTACGGAGGGTTAGCTGGGGTTCTGGCTACTAGTTAGGCTTGGTCATTCAGTCATCTGGTTCATGAAATAGGAAGCTAAGAGATCTGTGTTTTAGTTTTACTGTTTGTTTTTGTTCCATAGAATAAGAAATGTTTCATTAATATTAGTAGTAGAGTAGCTGTTTCTCTAAACAGTGTGTGTCAGTTTGCACTGCAGGTGTGCCAGGTAGAGACCATTTAAGAACCCAAAAATATGCTGTCATTTACTGCCGTGGCTAATTTCTGTTAACCTTGTCTCTCACTCACTTTGATGAGCAAAATGTTCATACATAAAGCATACATTTCTGATTGGTCAGAAGAAGCTTCTTAACATATAAGGTATAAAGAAAGTCAGAAAGTTAGGCACTTAGGTCAGCCTTAGGCAGTTAACCAAGACCATAATCCGATAAGAAGCTATTCCCTTTCATGTTGCTAAATCACATGTAGGATACATGAGTTACACCTCCACTTAAGAGACCTTAAAGAGACCTTGGCCAGCCAGGAGTGTAGAAAACCGTAAAACAGTTCTTGAGGACCTAATTGTTAACTCTTAACAGGCAAAGGTTCCTTCAGTCCTATGAGAAATATTTTAGAATTGAACTAAAGTGTGTTTCCGATACAGGAGCATATGTCTGTCAGGGCCTGTTGGAGAGGCCCTGGATGAGAACCCCTGGCTGCAGTTCCACATCCCCCTGAAAGTAAATAGAGCCATAAGCACGGAGCTAAGGACACTGCTCCAGGACATGCTGGCTGTCGATCCTGACCAGCGACCAGAAGCCATCCAGCAGAAGAAGCAAGTCAGGCAAGCCATGGCACGACAGAAAACATCTTTGTAGTGACTGATGTAAGATGATAGCAAGATGTCCGTGACCAAGGGCAATTCGTCTGAGTAAAGTGTGATTTCATTTTTATGTCCCGAAAGGCTACTGCCTTTGTGCTGTAGATTTCTGATTTAGACGGGCATTTCTATGGACAACTTTGACTTTTCTGTGGGTCCAATGAAAATAAGTTTTTTAACTTATTCTTTGTTACAGTTTTCGAAAGTTTAAAGACATTCACTGAGTTGACGATAAAGGAAAAGTTTCATCTTTCACCTCTTGGAAGGTAGGCCGGTCAGAGGTACAATATATGTCTTCATGTCTTCATCCTCCATGTTTGTAACTACAGGTTTCACAGTGTTGAGCTAAGACACAAAAACACCTACAAATGGCAGTTCCAAATGTATAAACCTGGGCTGAAAAAGTGTGTACAGTATATACTCTGTGTAGGTCTGATAAAAGTATTCGAGTCAAAGTGTCATATGGATACAAAGTCTCATGATTTTGTATTGTGTGTTTTTTCTCTGTTCTGCTTTATTGAAAGAAATCAGATGCTCTTCCTGAAACTTACCTTAGCTGATTCTTCAGCTAAACCAGACAGACTTCTGAAATTCTCAAATATTATCAAATCTTGTTGGTGCAGAGGTGGTGGAGCCCATTACCAACAGACTCACAGCTGAAATTATTCCAAATATTAACATGTGGGTGAAAATGTAAACAATTGTAATATTTCCTTTTTTCCCATTGAAAGTATAACATATGTGGTGTGAGATAGAGGTCCTCATTTAATTGCATGAAACTCTGGCACTGGCGCAACAAACTGAACAAAGTTCAAGGGGGTATACGCTTTCTGTAGACACTTTATTTCCTCTTTTTCCATACTCTAAGAAATGATTTGGGAAACCTGTGGGACACTGGAGGTCATTATACATGAGCCTCTTTCTGCACCTTTTAAGCCATTGAAACCTAGTTGCCTTGTTACAAGGTCTAATATTACAGTAGGTGTGGTTTCCGTCTCCTAATTTCTGAGAATGATCAAATTGGGGAATAAGTTGTAGGGAATACCACTCTTGCACTTCTAAGAAAAGACTATCTCAAATGAAATTCGCTATAGAAAGACATCTTGTTGAAAAATTCTTTATTTTTTGTCATTTCTAAAGAAAAAACATTCATCAAGTCCTTCACAAATGTTTTGTTTGTGACTTTCTCTGTTGTTCCCTTTCACACTCAACTGAACTATGTGTTATGTCTTGTAAACGTAATCAAACATTTCACTTAGGTGTGTGGGTTAACACAAACCCATATTGTATGAAACATTCAGTTTTTCATTCACGTTTTTTCTAACAATTGCATCCATGCTAGGACTACAGTAAACAACACTTTTTACTAAAGTAAATCAAATTGTTCATTAAACAAGACACATTGTTTTAAATGTATGCAATACGACGACACTAAAAACAACACTGAAACTTTTCATTGAAATACTGGACGAGATTGTGCATATTCAATGGATTTCTCCTGGTGCTTTTTTTCATCAGTCTTTTCATATTCTTGTTCTCTACTCAGGTGTCTCCTGTTCCTTTGGTGATGTCTGCTGTACACACATGGTATCATACACTTGAGCAAAGTGTGATACCACCGTTTGTTCTTCTCCTAAAATAAAGATGAACATTGACAAAAGTCAGAAGCACCCTTTTCTTTGACAGACGAACAAAACAATGCAAGAATAACCATACTCTCTGTTCCTTACTCATTTCTACCTACCTGTCTGACCACTTTGTCTGCTTCAGTCAGGACAGGGTGCTGGGGCTGACTCTGAGCAATCTGAGAGGAGCTCTCTGTGATCTTCTCCCCTACAGTGGCTACATTGTACTCTGTTTGAAATCCAGGTATCGCCTCCGGTAAGTTCCTCGGTCCTTTTTGGGACTTGAAAGGGTAGAATCATTTTGTGACTACATTTCCTTGTCATGCACTGATATGTTCTGGTTTGTGTTCGATTACTGCAGGCGTTCAAGTACTTTCTTTTTGTTCTAGATTGGCAGTGTTTGAGATGGTAGGAACTTGTCATATTCTCAACTCTGAATGCTCTGTAAACATACTATTTTAGCAATTCTTAGAAATCTGAAAGCAGTGTTACCTGTATCATTTTTTGTCTTGGTAGTAGTATTGCAGCTCCAACATCAGCACTTAAATAATGGTTTGTGATGTTACTTGTCCTTGGAGTTAGTATACTCCTGAGAAGTCAAGAGAAATCTTACGTAAGCATTAATTATGTTTCACTTTTGAAAGCAAAGTACGTGTCAAGTACTTTGAAGGCATTTGTTGATACTTTTAAGCACTTTCGTTGATTATTATTATCCTTCAATTAGTTATTACAAGTCCAACATTCTCTACATGATCTCACTCCATATTCAGAATGTGGGAATACAATTGTTTTAAGGAAATGCCACTGAATAGATAGTAGCTGCACTCTACAAAGATGAATTTGCTAATTAATCAGTCAGGGACACAGCTTATACTTCAGTAGTCTTAGATCATGTAATGATGATTATTGTACTTTATAACTAGCAAAATCCCCATATCCTGTTCATTGCCCCTTTTTCAGTTATGTGGATTGACTTATCCCTGAAGTGGTTAATTCTCACCTTGACATCTCATAGAACAACTGAATCTCTACCAAGGGTGAATGTGTCCTTCCTCTTAATGTCTAAAAGAAAAGGTTAAAATTCATTGAAGCAAAATGCAACAACCCAAAATGTTGGGGAGGTCGTTTCCACAGTTATTTCATATGACAGTGCTTGGAGTGAAACTACATGACCATGGTGAAGAAGTAAAAACACATTACCTTGTTCCTCCTGACTGATGTCCTTATGCGTGTTTTGCACAGTTGAGCGTTTTGTGTCTTGTCGTCTGTGTAGGCAACAGCCCTCTTCCCTGGGATAGAACTAGATGATATTTAGACACGTTAATTTGACTTCTCCATTGCTCACATTGATGTGGATATGATTATAATGCTCTGTTTTGTGGGCTTCCCAAGAAAACAATAAATCCCTTACTACTTGTTCGAAATGCAGTAGCACAGATCCTAACAAATACAAGAAAGAGAATATCATTCCTGTTTTGAAAAAACTTCACTGGTCACCTGTATTATCGAGGATAAATTTGAAAGTTCTTTTACTTGTTTTTAAAGCTTTAAGCGACCTAGCACGTCTGTACCTTACTGAATGTCTGTCTTCATATGTTCCTATACGTGACCTGAGATCTGCACATACTGGCCTACTGCAAATACCACATGTGAAATGCAGAAAGAGTGGAGAGGCTGCTTTTTGTTTTTATGCTTCCAAATTATGAAACTCACTTCCACTTTTTATTAGGCAGTCAAGCTCGGTACATTGTTTTAAAAAACATTTGAAAATGTTGCTTTTAGTTAAAGTGGTTCTTTGTTCTTTTTTTTATTTATTTTTATTTATTTAATTGACATGTATGTTGCTTTACTGTATTGCTGTATTTTCCTTTACAACTGAAAGTATATCTCTCAATTTTAATATTTTATTTTTACGCTTGGTTTTTAAAGCACCAAAGCACTATTTGTATGAAAGGTGCTCTATAGATAAAGTTTATCATTATTATTTTTAATATTATTATTATACTTTGTTACATTTTTGGTTAGGACAAAGATTCTAGTAGAGGTGGCCTCTTTTACCCCGTTCCAAAAAATTGGAAAACTACCTTCAGGATACACTGACAATGACCATCTACTGTCTCCTCTAACTGTGTATTGTCATCATGCATATCTTGTGTATTATTTATTGTAGTTGGTTTTGTCATTCTGTAAAGAAGCCACCTTTCAAGGCACTATATAAAATAATGTTTGTTATTATTATTTACATTTTTCGTCGTAAAATCTGGCGAGGAGTCCTAAGAGAATATCAAAGAACACGTTGCTCTTACCTTTCCATTCCAAGAAATACCCTCAGCTCGGATTGCAGAGATTGACCTCTCTGTCTCAAATTCTGAGAAACATAGACTCGATTGAAAAATGACCATTTCCTAAGATTCACATAACATCACCAGTCAACATTTGCCACTTGACATCAATAGAAACCATAGAGTACATGACATTTCCAATCAGTTTTCTTTCAAGGTTCAATACCAATCGCCTTGTCAGAAGAGTTATACTGCGGTAGATAAATATTACAAATGTCAGATACACGCAGAGTTGTTTGGATTACTATGAAAAGATTGGCAAATATATTTATGTTCATTATATTTCTTGGAGTGACAGAGCTAAAGAGAAAACAATACTTACCTTTATCTCTGCAGACAGGATCGCAAGGGATTCCCTTATACTGGGTTCCTATGTAACAAATAATACATTATTCAAAAAACATGATATTTCTCTGTCCATTGGCAGCATGATTGTTTATCATTACAGTTTTAGTTAGCTTTAATTTTGTAAACCCCAAGTAAACATAGTTTGTGCCTTTCTCTGAACTTTTTGGCATTTCAGTTCAGTTGTTTGTAAGCTTATTTTACAGTTGCTAGGTTGATGAAGTTCCTGAACTGTGCAGTATTTCTTTTGGGTTTGGTGCGAATCATATTCTAGCGGTTGGGGGAAAAAAGCACAGGTGCCATCCCACCATTAAACCCTGAAACTTACCTTAGCCGATTCTTCAACTAAACCAGACATGTTAACTAAGTGTTACAGTATGTTTCAAAGTGTGTATTTTAGCAAACACAACTGAAGTTCTGTTGTCTCCTTGGAGACACCTGGAACTGGTGTGATGCTGGTTCTATGACATCATTCGTTCTAAATGTAAATGCAGGTATTGGCACAACATAGTAAATTGATGTAAAGTTATGGATCCATTTATGATTTTCACTCAGTTTGAAAGAGTTCCTGTCGTGTGGTTAAACTTTGTGTTACGGAGGGTTAGCTGGGGTTCTGGCTACTAGTTAGGCTTGGTCATTCAGTCATCTGGTTCATGAAATAGGAAGCTAAGAGATCTGTGTTTTAGTTTTACTGTTTGTTTTTGTTCCATAGAATAAGAAATGTTTCATTAATATTAGTAGTAGAGTAGCTGTTTCTCTAAACAGTGTGTGTCAGTTTGCACTGCAGGTGTGCCAGGTAGAGACCATTTAAGAACCCAAAAATATGCTGTCATTTACTGCCGTGGCTAATTTCTGTTAACCTTGTCTCTCACTCACTTTGATGAGCAAAATGTTCATACATAAAGCATACATTTCTGATTGGTCAGAAGAAGCTTCTTAACATATAAGGTATAAAGAAAGTCAGAAAGTTAGGCACTTAGGTCAGCCTTAGGCAGTTAACCAAGACCATAATCCGATAAGAAGCTATTCCCTTTCATGTTGCTAAATCACATGTAGGATACATGAGTTACACCTCCACTTAAGAGACCTTAAAGAGACCTTGGCCAGCCAGGAGTGTAGAAAACCGTAAAACAGTTCTTGAGGACCTAATTGTTAACTCTTAACAGGCAAAGGTTCCTTCAGTCCTATGAGAAATATTTTAGAATTGAACTAAAGTGTGTTTCCGATACAGGAGCATATGTCTGTCAGGGCCTGTTGGAGAGGCCCTGGATGAGAACCCCTGGCTGCAGTTCCACATCCCCCTGAAAGTAAATAGAGCCATAAGCACGGAGCTAAGGACACTGCTCCAGGACATGCTGGCTGTCGATCCTGACCAGCGACCAGAAGCCATCCAGCAGAAGAAGCAAGTCAGGCAAGCCATGGCACGACAGAAAACATCTTTGTAGTGACTGATGTAAGATGATAGCAAGATGTCCGTGACCAAGGGCAATTCGTCTGAGTAAAGTGTGATTTCATTTTTATGTCCCGAAAGGCTACTGCCTTTGTGCTGTAGATTTCTGATTTAGACGGGCATTTCTATGGACAACTTTGACTTTTCTGTGGGTCCAATGAAAATAAGTTTTTTAACTTATTCTTTGTTACAGTTTTCGAAAGTTTAAAGACATTCACTGAGTTGACGATAAAGGAAAAGTTTCATCTTTCACCTCTTGGAAGGTAGGCCGGTCAGAGGTACAATATATGTCTTCATGTCTTCATCCTCCATGTTTGTAACTACAGGTTTCACAGTGTTGAGCTAAGACACAAAAACACCTACAAATGGCAGTTCCAAATGTATAAACCTGGGCTGAAAAAGTGTGTACAGTATATACTCTGTGTAGGTCTGATAAAAGTATTCGAGTCAAAGTGTCATATGGATACAAAGTCTCATGATTTTGTATTGTGTGTTTTTTCTCTGTTCTGCTTTATTGAAAGAAATCAGATGCTCTTCCTGAAACTTACCTTAGCTGATTCTTCAGCTAAACCAGACAGACTTCTGAAATTCTCAAATATTATCAAATCTTGTTGGTGCAGAGGTGGTGGAGCCCATTACCAACAGACTCACAGCTGAAATTATTCCAAATATTAACATGTGGGTGAAAATGTAAACAATTGTAATATTTCCTTTTTTCCCATTGAAAGTATAACATATGTGGTGTGAGATAGAGGTCCTCATTTAATTGCATGAAACTCTGGCACTGGCGCAACAAACTGAACAAAGTTCAAGGGGGTATACGCTTTCTGTAGACACTTTATTTCCTCTTTTTCCATACTCTAAGAAATGATTTGGGAAACCTGTGGGACACTGGAGGTCATTATACATGAGCCTCTTTCTGCACCTTTTAAGCCATTGAAACCTAGTTGCCTTGTTACAAGGTCTAATATTACAGTAGGTGTGGTTTCCGTCTCCTAATTTCTGAGAATGATCAAATTGGGGAATAAGTTGTAGGGAATACCACTCTTGCACTTCTAAGAAAAGACTATCTCAAATGAAATTCGCTATAGAAAGACATCTTGTTGAAAAATTCTTTATTTTTTGTCATTTCTAAAGAAAAAACATTCATCAAGTCCTTCACAAATGTTTTGTTTGTGACTTTCTCTGTTGTTCCCTTTCACACTCAACTGAACTATGTGTTATGTCTTGTAAACGTAATCAAACATTTCACTTAGGTGTGTGGGTTAACACAAACCCATATTGTATGAAACATTCAGTTTTTCATTCACGTTTTTTCTAACAATTGCATCCATGCTAGGACTACAGTAAACAACACTTTTTACTAAAGTAAATCAAATTGTTCATTAAACAAGACACATTGTTTTAAATGTATGCAATACGACGACACTAAAAACAACACTGAAACTTTTCATTGAAATACTGGACGAGATTGTGCATATTCAATGGATTTCTCCTGGTGCTTTTTTTCATCAGTCTTTTCATATTCTTGTTCTCTACTCAGGTGTCTCCTGTTCCTTTGGTGATGTCTGCTGTACACACATGGTATCATACACTTGAGCAAAGTGTGATACCACCGTTTGTTCTTCTCCTAAAATAAAGATGAACATTGACAAAAGTCAGAAGCACCCTTTTCTTTGACAGACGAACAAAACAATGCAAGAATAACCATACTCTCTGTTCCTTACTCATTTCTACCTACCTGTCTGACCACTTTGTCTGCTTCAGTCAGGACAGGGTGCTGGGGCTGACTCTGAGCAATCTGAGAGGAGCTCTCTGTGATCTTCTCCCCTACAGTGGCTACATTGTACTCTGTTTGAAATCCAGGTATCGCCTCCGGTAAGTTCCTCGGTCCTTTTTGGGACTTGAAAGGGTAGAATCATTTTGTGACTACATTTCCTTGTCATGCACTGATATGTTCTGGTTTGTGTTCGATTACTGCAGGCGTTCAAGTACTTTCTTTTTGTTCTAGATTGGCAGTGTTTGAGATGGTAGGAACTTGTCATATTCTCAACTCTGAATGCTCTGTAAACATACTATTTTAGCAATTCTTAGAAATCTGAAAGCAGTGTTACCTGTATCATTTTTTGTCTTGGTAGTAGTATTGCAGCTCCAACATCAGCACTTAAATAATGGTTTGTGATGTTACTTGTCCTTGGAGTTAGTATACTCCTGAGAAGTCAAGAGAAATCTTACGTAAGCATTAATTATGTTTCACTTTTGAAAGCAAAGTACGTGTCAAGTACTTTGAAGGCATTTGTTGATACTTTTAAGCACTTTCGTTGATTATTATTATCCTTCAATTAGTTATTACAAGTCCAACATTCTCTACATGATCTCACTCCATATTCAGAATGTGGGAATACAATTGTTTTAAGGAAATGCCACTGAATAGATAGTAGCTGCACTCTACAAAGATGAATTTGCTAATTAATCAGTCAGGGACACAGCTTATACTTCAGTAGTCTTAGATCATGTAATGATGATTATTGTACTTTATAACTAGCAAAATCCCCATATCCTGTTCATTGCCCCTTTTTCAGTTATGTGGATTGACTTATCCCTGAAGTGGTTAATTCTCACCTTGACATCTCATAGAACAACTGAATCTCTACCAAGGGTGAATGTGTCCTTCCTCTTAATGTCTAAAAGAAAAGGTTAAAATTCATTGAAGCAAAATGCAACAACCCAAAATGTTGGGGAGGTCGTTTCCACAGTTATTTCATATGACAGTGCTTGGAGTGAAACTACATGACCATGGTGAAGAAGTAAAAACACATTACCTTGTTCCTCCTGACTGATGTCCTTATGCGTGTTTTGCACAGTTGAGCGTTTTGTGTCTTGTCGTCTGTGTAGGCAACAGCCCTCTTCCCTGGGATAGAACTAGATGATATTTAGACACGTTAATTTGACTTCTCCATTGCTCACATTGATGTGGATATGATTATAATGCTCTGTTTTGTGGGCTTCCCAAGAAAACAATAAATCCCTTACTACTTGTTCGAAATGCAGTAGCACAGATCCTAACAAATACAAGAAAGAGAATATCATTCCTGTTTTGAAAAAACTTCACTGGTCACCTGTATTATCGAGGATAAATTTGAAAGTTCTTTTACTTGTTTTTAAAGCTTTAAGCGACCTAGCACGTCTGTACCTTACTGAATGTCTGTCTTCATATGTTCCTATACGTGACCTGAGATCTGCACATACTGGCCTACTGCAAATACCACATGTGAAATGCAGAAAGAGTGGAGAGGCTGCTTTTTGTTTTTATGCTTCCAAATTATGAAACTCACTTCCACTTTTTATTAGGCAGTCAAGCTCGGTACATTGTTTTAAAAAACATTTGAAAATGTTGCTTTTAGTTAAAGTGGTTCTTTGTTCTTTTTTTTATTTATTTTTATTTATTTAATTGACATGTATGTTGCTTTACTGTATTGCTGTATTTTCCTTTACAACTGAAAGTATATCTCTCAATTTTAATATTTTATTTTTACGCTTGGTTTTTAAAGCACCAAAGCACTATTTGTATGAAAGGTGCTCTATAGATAAAGTTTATCATTATTATTTTTAATATTATTATTATACTTTGTTACATTTTTGGTTAGGACAAAGATTCTAGTAGAGGTGGCCTCTTTTACCCCGTTCCAAAAAATTGGAAAACTACCTTCAGGATACACTGACAATGACCATCTACTGTCTCCTCTAACTGTGTATTGTCATCATGCATATCTTGTGTATTATTTATTGTAGTTGGTTTTGTCATTCTGTAAAGAAGCCACCTTTCAAGGCACTATATAAAATAATGTTTGTTATTATTATTTACATTTTTCGTCGTAAAATCTGGCGAGGAGTCCTAAGAGAATATCAAAGAACACGTTGCTCTTACCTTTCCATTCCAAGAAATACCCTCAGCTCGGATTGCAGAGATTGACCTCTCTGTCTCAAATTCTGAGAAACATAGACTCGATTGAAAAATGACCATTTCCTAAGATTCACATAACATCACCAGTCAACATTTGCCACTTGACATCAATAGAAACCATAGAGTACATGACATTTCCAATCAGTTTTCTTTCAAGGTTCAATACCAATCGCCTTGTCAGAAGAGTTATACTGCGGTAGATAAATATTACAAATGTCAGATACACGCAGAGTTGTTTGGATTACTATGAAAAGATTGGCAAATATATTTATGTTCATTATATTTCTTGGAGTGACAGAGCTAAAGAGAAAACAATACTTACCTTTATCTCTGCAGACAGGATCGCAAGGGATTCCCTTATACTGGGTTCCTATGTAACAAATAATACATTATTCAAAAAACATGATATTTCTCTGTCCATTGGCAGCATGATTGTTTATCATTACAGTTTTAGTTAGCTTTAATTTTGTAAACCCCAAGTAAACATAGTTTGTGCCTTTCTCTGAACTTTTTGGCATTTCAGTTCAGTTGTTTGTAAGCTTATTTTACAGTTGCTAGGTTGATGAAGTTCCTGAACTGTGCAGTATTTCTTTTGGGTTTGGTGCGAATCATATTCTAGCGGTTGGGGGAAAAAAGCACAGGTGCCATCCCACCATTAAACCCTGAAACTTACCTTAGCCGATTCTTCAACTAAACCAGACATGTTAACTAAGTGTTACAGTATGTTTCAAAGTGTGTATTTTAGCAAACACAACTGAAGTTCTGTTGTCTCCTTGGAGACACCTGGAACTGGTGTGATGCTGGTTCTATGACATCATTCGTTCTAAATGTAAATGCAGGTATTGGCACAACATAGTAAATTGATGTAAAGTTATGGATCCATTTATGATTTTCACTCAGTTTGAAAGAGTTCCTGTCGTGTGGTTAAACTTTGTGTTACGGAGGGTTAGCTGGGGTTCTGGCTACTAGTTAGGCTTGGTCATTCAGTCATCTGGTTCATGAAATAGGAAGCTAAGAGATCTGTGTTTTAGTTTTACTGTTTGTTTTTGTTCCATAGAATAAGAAATGTTTCATTAATATTAGTAGTAGAGTAGCTGTTTCTCTAAACAGTGTGTGTCAGTTTGCACTGCAGGTGTGCCAGGTAGAGACCATTTAAGAACCCAAAAATATGCTGTCATTTACTGCCGTGGCTAATTTCTGTTAACCTTGTCTCTCACTCACTTTGATGAGCAAAATGTTCATACATAAAGCATACATTTCTGATTGGTCAGAAGAAGCTTCTTAACATATAAGGTATAAAGAAAGTCAGAAAGTTAGGCACTTAGGTCAGCCTTAGGCAGTTAACCAAGACCATAATCCGATAAGAAGCTATTCCCTTTCATGTTGCTAAATCACATGTAGGATACATGAGTTACACCTCCACTTAAGAGACCTTAAAGAGACCTTGGCCAGCCAGGAGTGTAGAAAACCGTAAAACAGTTCTTGAGGACCTAATTGTTAACTCTTAACAGGCAAAGGTTCCTTCAGTCCTATGAGAAATATTTTAGAATTGAACTAAAGTGTGTTTCCGATACAGGAGCATATGTCTGTCAGGGCCTGTTGGAGAGGCCCTGGATGAGAACCCCTGGCTGCAGTTCCACATCCCCCTGAAAGTAAATAGAGCCATAAGCACGGAGCTAAGGACACTGCTCCAGGACATGCTGGCTGTCGATCCTGACCAGCGACCAGAAGCCATCCAGCAGAAGAAGCAAGTCAGGCAAGCCATGGCACGACAGAAAACATCTTTGTAGTGACTGATGTAAGATGATAGCAAGATGTCCGTGACCAAGGGCAATTCGTCTGAGTAAAGTGTGATTTCATTTTTATGTCCCGAAAGGCTACTGCCTTTGTGCTGTAGATTTCTGATTTAGACGGGCATTTCTATGGACAACTTTGACTTTTCTGTGGGTCCAATGAAAATAAGTTTTTTAACTTATTCTTTGTTACAGTTTTCGAAAGTTTAAAGACATTCACTGAGTTGACGATAAAGGAAAAGTTTCATCTTTCACCTCTTGGAAGGTAGGCCGGTCAGAGGTACAATATATGTCTTCATGTCTTCATCCTCCATGTTTGTAACTACAGGTTTCACAGTGTTGAGCTAAGACACAAAAACACCTACAAATGGCAGTTCCAAATGTATAAACCTGGGCTGAAAAAGTGTGTACAGTATATACTCTGTGTAGGTCTGATAAAAGTATTCGAGTCAAAGTGTCATATGGATACAAAGTCTCATGATTTTGTATTGTGTGTTTTTTCTCTGTTCTGCTTTATTGAAAGAAATCAGATGCTCTTCCTGAAACTTACCTTAGCTGATTCTTCAGCTAAACCAGACAGACTTCTGAAATTCTCAAATATTATCAAATCTTGTTGGTGCAGAGGTGGTGGAGCCCATTACCAACAGACTCACAGCTGAAATTATTCCAAATATTAACATGTGGGTGAAAATGTAAACAATTGTAATATTTCCTTTTTTCCCATTGAAAGTATAACATATGTGGTGTGAGATAGAGGTCCTCATTTAATTGCATGAAACTCTGGCACTGGCGCAACAAACTGAACAAAGTTCAAGGGGGTATACGCTTTCTGTAGACACTTTATTTCCTCTTTTTCCATACTCTAAGAAATGATTTGGGAAACCTGTGGGACACTGGAGGTCATTATACATGAGCCTCTTTCTGCACCTTTTAAGCCATTGAAACCTAGTTGCCTTGTTACAAGGTCTAATATTACAGTAGGTGTGGTTTCCGTCTCCTAATTTCTGAGAATGATCAAATTGGGGAATAAGTTGTTGGGAATACCACTCTTGCACTTCTAAGAAAAGACTATCTCAAATGAAACTCGCTATAGAAAGACATCTTGTTGAAAAATTCTTTATTTTTTGTCATTTCTAAAGAAAAAACATTCATCAAGTCCTTCACAAATGTTTTGTTTGTGACTTTCTCTGTCGTTCCCTTTCACACTCAACTGAACTATGTGTTATGTCTTGTAAACGTAATCAAACATTTCACTTAGGTGTGTGGGTTAACACAAACCCATATTGTATGAAACATTCAGTTTTTCATTCACGTTTTTTCTAACAATTGCATCCATGCTAGGACTACAGTAAACAACACTTTTTACTAAAGTAAATGAAATTGTTCATTAAACAAGACACATTGTTTTAAATGTATGCAATACGACGACACTAAAAACAACACTGAAACTTTTAATTGAAATACTGGACGAGATTGTGCATATTCAATGGATTTCTCCTGGTGCTTTTTTTCATCAGTCTTTTCATATTCTTGTTCTCTACTCAGGTGTCTCCTGTTCCTTTGGTGATGTTTGCTGTACACACATGGTATCATACACTTGAGCAAAGTGTGATACCACCGTTTGTTCTTCTCCTAAAATAAAGATGAACATTGACAAAAGTCAGAAGCACTCTTTTCTTTGACAGACGAACAAAACAATGCAAGAATAACCATACTCTCTGTTCCTTACTCATTTCTACCTACCTGTCTGACCACTTTGTCTGCTTCAGTCAGGACAGGGTGCTGGGGCTGACTCTGAGCAATCTGAGAAGAGCTCTCTGTGATCTTCTCCCCTACAGTGGCTACATTGTACTCTGTTTGAAATCCAGGTATCGCCTCCGGTAAGTTCCTCGGTCCTTTTTGGGACTTGAAAGGGCAGAATCATTTTGTGACTACATTTCCTTGTCATGCACTGATATGTTCTGGTTTGTGTTCGATTACTGCAGGCGTTCAAGTACTTTCTTTTTGTTCTAGATTGGCAGTGTTTGAGATGGTAGGAACTTGTCATATTCTCAACTCTGAATGCTCTGTAAACATACTATTTTAGCAATTCTTAGAAATCTGAAAGCAGTGTTACCTGTATCATTTTTTGTCTTGGTAGTAGTATTGCAGCTCCAACATCAGCACTTAAATAATGGTTTGTGATGTTACTTGTCCTTGGAGTTAGTATACTCCTGAGAAGTCAAGAGAAATCTTACGTAAGCATTAATTATGTTTCACTTTTGAAAGCAAAGTACGTGTCAAGTACTTTGAAGGCATTTGTTGATACTTTTAAGCACTTTCGTTGATTATTATTATCCTTCAATTAGTTATTACAAGTCCAACATTCTCTACATGATCTCACTCCATATTCAGAATGTGGGAATACAATTGTTTTAAGGAAATGCCACTGAATAGATAGTAGCTGCACTCTACAAAGATGAATTTGCTAATTAATCAGTCAGGGACACAGCTTATACTTCAGTAGTCTTAGATCATGTAATGATGATTATTGTACTTTATAACTAGCAAAATCCCCATATCCTGTTCATTGCCCCTTTTTCAGTTATGTGGATTGACTTATCCCTGAAGTGGTTAATTCTCACCTTGACATCTCATAGAACAACTGAATCTCTACCAAGGGTGAATGTGTCCTTCCTCTTAATGTCTAAAAGAAAAGGTTAAAATTCATTGAAGCAAAATGCAACAACCCAAAATGTTGGGGAGGTCGTTTCCACAGTTATTTCATATGACAGTGCTTGGAGTGAAACTACATGACCATGGTGAAGAAGTAAAAACACTTTACCTTGTTCCTCCTGACTGATGTCCTTATGCGTGTTTTGCACAGTTGAGCGTTTTGTGTCTTGTCGTCTGTGTAGGCAACAGCCCTCTTCCCTGGGATAGAACTAGATGATATTTAGACACGTTAATTTGACTTCTCCATTGCTCACATTGATGTGGATATGATTATAATGCTCTGTTTTGTGGGCTTCCCAAGAAAACAATAAATCCCTTACTACTTGTTCGAAATGCAGTAGCACAGATCCTAACAAATACAAGAAAGAGAATATCATTCCTGTTTTGAAAAAACTTCACTGGTCACCTGTATTATCGAGGATAAATTTGAAAGTTCTTTTACTTGTTTTTAAAGCTTTAAGCGACCTAGCACGTCTGTACCTTACTGAATGTCTGTCTTCATATGTTCCTATACGTGACCTGAGATCTGCACATACTGGCCTACTGCAAATACCACATGTGAAATGCAGAAAGAGTGGAGAGGCTGCTTTTTGTTTTTATGCTTCCAAATTATGAAACTCACTTCCACTTTTTATTAGGCAGTCAAGCTCGGTACATTGTTTTAAAAAACATTTGAAAATGTTGCTTTTAGTTAAAGTGGTTCTTTGTTCTTTTTTTTATTTATTTTTATTTATTTAATTGACATGTATGTTGCTTTACTGTATTGCTGTATTTTCCTTTACAACTGAAAGTATATCTCTCAATTTTAATATTTTATTTTTACGCTTGGTTTTTAAAGCACCAAAGCACTATTTGTATGAAAGGTGCTCTATAGATAAAGTTTATCATTATTATTTTTAATATTATTATTATACTTTGTTACATTTTTGGTTAGGACAAAGATTCTAGTAGAGGTGGCCTCTTTTACCCCGTTCCAAAAAATTGGAAAACTACCTTCAGGATACACTGACAATGACCATCTACTGTCTCCTCTAACTGTGTATTGTCATCATGCATATCTTGTGTATTATTTATTGTAGTTGGTTTTGTCATTCTGTAAAGAAGCCACCTTTCAAGGCACTATATAAAATAATGTTTGTTATTATTATTTACATTTTTCGTCGTAAAATCTGGCGAGGAGTCCTAAGAGAATATCAAAGAACACGTTGCTCTTACCTTTCCATTCCAAGAAATACCCTCAGCTCGGATTGCAGAGATTGACCTCTCTGTCTCAAATTCTGAGAAACATAGACTCGATTGAAAAATGACCATTTCCTAAGATTCACATAACATCACCAGTCAACATTTGCCACTTGACATCAATAGAAACCATAGAGTACATGACATTTCCAATCAGTTTTCTTTCAAGGTTCAATACCAATCGCCTTGTCAGAAGAGTTATACTGCGGTAGATAAATATTACAAATGTCAGATACACGCAGAGTTGTTTGGATTACTATGAAAAGATTGGCAAATATATTTATGTTCATTATATTTCTTGGAGTGACAGAGCTAAAGAGAAAACAATACTTACCTTTATCTCTGCAGACAGGATCGCAAGGGATTCCCTTATACTGGGTTCCTATGTAACAAATAATACATTATTCAAAAAACATGATATTTCTCTGTCCATTGGCAGCATGATTGTTTATCATTACAGTTTTAGTTAGCTTTAATTTTGTAAACCCCAAGTAAACATAGTTTGTGCCTTTCTCTGAACTTTTTGGCATTTCAATTCAGTTGTTTGTAAGCTTATTTTACAGTTGCTAGGTTGATGAAGTTCCTGAACTGTGCAGTATTTCTTTTGGGTTTGGTGCGAATCATATTCTAGCGGTTGGGGGAAAAAAGCACAGGTGCCATCCCACCATTAAACCCTGAAACTTACCTTAGCCGATTCTTCAACTAAACCAGACATGTTAACTAAGTGTTACAGTATGTTTCAAAGTGTGTATTTTAGCAAACACAACTGAAGTTCTGTTGTCTCCTTGGAGACACCTGGAACTGGTGTGATGCTGGTTCTATGACATCATTCGTTCTAAATGTAAATGCAGGTATTGGCACAACATAGTAAATTGATGTAAAGTTATGGATCCATTTATGATTTTCACTCAGTTTGAAAGAGTTCCTGTCGTGTGGTTAAACTTTGTGTTACGGAGGGTTAGCTGGGGTTCTGGCTACTAGTTAGGCTTGGTCATTCAGTCATCTGGTTCATGAAATAGGAAGCTAAGAGATCTGTGTTTTAGTTTTACTGTTTGTTTTTGTTCCATAGAATAAGAAATGTTTCATTAATATTAGTAGTAGAGTAGCTGTTTCTCTAAACAGTGTGTGTCAGTTTGCACTGCAGGTGTGCCAGGTAGAGACCATTTAAGAACCCAAAAATATGCTGTCATTTACTGCCGTGGCTAATTTCTGTTAACCTTGTCTCTCACTCACTTTGATGAGCAAAATGTTCATACATAAAGCATACATTTCTGATTGGTCAGAAGAAGCTTCTTAACATATAAGGTATAAAGAAAGTCAGAAAGTTAGGCACTTAGGTCAGCCTTAGGCAGTTAACCAAGACCATAATCCGATAAGAAGCTATTCCCTTTCATGTTGCTAAATCACATGTAGGATACATGAGTTACACCTCCACTTAAGAGACCTTAAAGAGACCTTGGCCAGCCAGGAGTGTAGAAAACCGTAAAACAGTTCTTGAGGACCTAATTGTTAACTCTTAACAGGCAAAGGTTCCTTCAGTCCTATGAGAAATATTTTAGAATTGAACTAAAGTGTGTTTCCGATACAGGAGCATATGTCTGTCAGGGCCTGTTGGAGAGGCCCTGGATGAGAACCCCTGGCTGCAGTTCCACATCCCCCTGAAAGTAAATAGAGCCATAAGCACGGAGCTAAGGACACTGCTCCAGGACATGCTGGCTGTCGATCCTGACCAGCGACCAGAAGCCATCCAGCAGAAGAAGCAAGTCAGGCAAGCCATGGCACGACAGAAAACATCTTTGTAGTGACTGATGTAAGATGATAGCAAGATGTCCGTGACCAAGGGCAATTCGTCTGAGTAAAGTGTGATTTCATTTTTATGTCCCGAAAGGCTACTGCCTTTGTGCTGTAGATTTCTGATTTAGACGGGCATTTCTATGGACAACTTTGACTTTTCTGTGGGTCCAATGAAAATAAGTTTTTTAACTTATTCTTTGTTACAGTTTTCGAAAGTTTAAAGACATTCACTGAGTTGACGATAAAGGAAAAGTTTCATCTTTCACCTCTTGGAAGGTAGGCCGGTCAGAGGTACAATATATGTCTTCATGTCTTCATCCTCCATGTTTGTAACTACAGGTTTCACAGTGTTGAGCTAAGACACAAAAACACCTACAAATGGCAGTTCCAAATGTATAAACCTGGGCTGAAAAAGTGTGTACAGTATATACTCTGTGTAGGTCTGATAAAAGTATTCGAGTCAAAGTGTCATATGGATACAAAGTCTCATGATTTTGTATTGTGTGTTTTTTCTCTGTTCTGCTTTATTGAAAGAAATCAGATGCTCTTCCTGAAACTTACCTTAGCTGATTCTTCAGCTAAACCAGACAGACTTCTGAAATTCTCAAATATTATCAAATCTTGTTGGTGCAGAGGTGGTGGAGCCCATTACCAACAGACTCACAGCTGAAATTATTCCAAATATTAACATGTGGGTGAAAATGTAAACAATTGTAATATTTCCTTTTTTCCCATTGAAAGTATAACATATGTGGTGTGAGATAGAGGTCCTCATTTAATTGCATGAAACTCTGGCACTGGCGCAACAAACTGAACAAAGTTCAAGGGGGTATACGCTTTCTGTAGACACTTTATTTCCTCTTTTTCCATACTCTAAGAAATGATTTGGGAAACCTGTGGGACACTGGAGGTCATTATACATGAGCCTCTTTCTGCACCTTTTAAGCCATTGAAACCTAGTTGCCTTGTTACAAGGTCTAATATTACAGTAGGTGTGGTTTCCGTCTCCTAATTTCTGAGAATGATCAAATTGGGGAATAAGTTGTAGGGAATACCACTCTTGCACTTCTAAGAAAAGACTATCTCAAATGAAATTCGCTATAGAAAGACATCTTGTTGAAAAATTCTTTATTTTTTGTCATTTCTAAAGAAAAAACATTCATCAAGTCCTTCACAAATGTTTTGTTTGTGACTTTCTCTGTTGTTCCCTTTCACACTCAACTGAACTATGTGTTATGTCTTGTAAACGTAATCAAACATTTCACTTAGGTGTGTGGGTTAACACAAACCCATATTGTATGAAACATTCAGTTTTTCATTCACGTTTTTTCTAACAATTGCATCCATGCTAGGACTACAGTAAACAACACTTTTTACTAAAGTAAATCAAATTGTTCATTAAACAAGACACATTGTTTTAAATGTATGCAATACGACGACACTAAAAACAACACTGAAACTTTTCATTGAAATACTGGACGAGATTGTGCATATTCAATGGATTTCTCCTGGTGCTTTTTTTCATCAGTCTTTTCATATTCTTGTTCTCTACTCAGGTGTCTCCTGTTCCTTTGGTGATGTCTGCTGTACACACATGGTATCATACACTTGAGCAAAGTGTGATACCACCGTTTGTTCTTCTCCTAAAATAAAGATGAACATTGACAAAAGTCAGAAGCACCCTTTTCTTTGACAGACGAACAAAACAATGCAAGAATAACCATACTCTCTGTTCCTTACTCATTTCTACCTACCTGTCTGACCACTTTGTCTGCTTCAGTCAGGACAGGGTGCTGGGGCTGACTCTGAGCAATCTGAGAGGAGCTCTCTGTGATCTTCTCCCCTACAGTGGCTACATTGTACTCTGTTTGAAATCCAGGTATCGCCTCCGGTAAGTTCCTCGGTCCTTTTTGGGACTTGAAAGGGTAGAATCATTTTGTGACTACATTTCCTTGTCATGCACTGATATGTTCTGGTTTGTGTTCGATTACTGCAGGCGTTCAAGTACTTTCTTTTTGTTCTAGATTGGCAGTGTTTGAGATGGTAGGAACTTGTCATATTCTCAACTCTGAATGCTCTGTAAACATACTATTTTAGCAATTCTTAGAAATCTGAAAGCAGTGTTACCTGTATCATTTTTTGTCTTGGTAGTAGTATTGCAGCTCCAACATCAGCACTTAAATAATGGTTTGTGATGTTACTTGTCCTTGGAGTTAGTATACTCCTGAGAAGTCAAGAGAAATCTTACGTAAGCATTAATTATGTTTCACTTTTGAAAGCAAAGTACGTGTCAAGTACTTTGAAGGCATTTGTTGATACTTTTAAGCACTTTCGTTGATTATTATTATCCTTCAATTAGTTATTACAAGTCCAACATTCTCTACATGATCTCACTCCATATTCAGAATGTGGGAATACAATTGTTTTAAGGAAATGCCACTGAATAGATAGTAGCTGCACTCTACAAAGATGAATTTGCTAATTAATCAGTCAGGGACACAGCTTATACTTCAGTAGTCTTAGATCATGTAATGATGATTATTGTACTTTATAACTAGCAAAATCCCCATATCCTGTTCATTGCCCCTTTTTCAGTTATGTGGATTGACTTATCCCTGAAGTGGTTAATTCTCACCTTGACATCTCATAGAACAACTGAATCTCTACCAAGGGTGAATGTGTCCTTCCTCTTAATGTCTAAAAGAAAAGGTTAAAATTCATTGAAGCAAAATGCAACAACCCAAAATGTTGGGGAGGTCGTTTCCACAGTTATTTCATATGACAGTGCTTGGAGTGAAACTACATGACCATGGTGAAGAAGTAAAAACACATTACCTTGTTCCTCCTGACTGATGTCCTTATGCGTGTTTTGCACAGTTGAGCGTTTTGTGTCTTGTCGTCTGTGTAGGCAACAGCCCTCTTCCCTGGGATAGAACTAGATGATATTTAGACACGTTAATTTGACTTCTCCATTGCTCACATTGATGTGGATATGATTATAATGCTCTGTTTTGTGGGCTTCCCAAGAAAACAATAAATCCCTTACTACTTGTTCGAAATGCAGTAGCACAGATCCTAACAAATACAAGAAAGAGAATATCATTCCTGTTTTGAAAAAACTTCACTGGTCACCTGTATTATCGAGGATAAATTTGAAAGTTCTTTTACTTGTTTTTAAAGCTTTAAGCGACCTAGCACGTCTGTACCTTACTGAATGTCTGTCTTCATATGTTCCTATACGTGACCTGAGATCTGCACATACTGGCCTACTGCAAATACCACATGTGAAATGCAGAAAGAGTGGAGAGGCTGCTTTTTGTTTTTATGCTTCCAAATTATGAAACTCACTTCCACTTTTTATTAGGCAGTCAAGCTCGGTACATTGTTTTAAAAAACATTTGAAAATGTTGCTTTTAGTTAAAGTGGTTCTTTGTTCTTTTTTTTATTTATTTTTATTTATTTAATTGACATGTATGTTGCTTTACTGTATTGCTGTATTTTCCTTTACAACTGAAAGTATATCTCTCAATTTTAATATTTTATTTTTACGCTTGGTTTTTAAAGCACCAAAGCACTATTTGTATGAAAGGTGCTCTATAGATAAAGTTTATCATTATTATTTTTAATATTATTATTATACTTTGTTACATTTTTGGTTAGGACAAAGATTCTAGTAGAGGTGGCCTCTTTTACCCCGTTCCAAAAAATTGGAAAACTACCTTCAGGATACACTGACAATGACCATCTACTGTCTCCTCTAACTGTGTATTGTCATCATGCATATCTTGTGTATTATTTATTGTAGTTGGTTTTGTCATTCTGTAAAGAAGCCACCTTTCAAGGCACTATATAAAATAATGTTTGTTATTATTATTTACATTTTTCGTCGTAAAATCTGGCGAGGAGTCCTAAGAGAATATCAAAGAACACGTTGCTCTTACCTTTCCATTCCAAGAAATACCCTCAGCTCGGATTGCAGAGATTGACCTCTCTGTCTCAAATTCTGAGAAACATAGACTCGATTGAAAAATGACCATTTCCTAAGATTCACATAACATCACCAGTCAACATTTGCCACTTGACATCAATAGAAACCATAGAGTACATGACATTTCCAATCAGTTTTCTTTCAAGGTTCAATACCAATCGCCTTGTCAGAAGAGTTATACTGCGGTAGATAAATATTACAAATGTCAGATACACGCAGAGTTGTTTGGATTACTATGAAAAGATTGGCAAATATATTTATGTTCATTATATTTCTTGGAGTGACAGAGCTAAAGAGAAAACAATACTTACCTTTATCTCTGCAGACAGGATCGCAAGGGATTCCCTTATACTGGGTTCCTATGTAACAAATAATACATTATTCAAAAAACATGATATTTCTCTGTCCATTGGCAGCATGATTGTTTATCATTACAGTTTTAGTTAGCTTTAATTTTGTAAACCCCAAGTAAACATAGTTTGTGCCTTTCTCTGAACTTTTTGGCATTTCAGTTCAGTTGTTTGTAAGCTTATTTTACAGTTGCTAGGTTGATGAAGTTCCTGAACTGTGCAGTATTTCTTTTGGGTTTGGTGCGAATCATATTCTAGCGGTTGGGGGAAAAAAGCACAGGTGCCATCCCACCATTAAACCCTGAAACTTACCTTAGCCGATTCTTCAACTAAACCAGACATGTTAACTAAGTGTTACAGTATGTTTCAAAGTGTGTATTTTAGCAAACACAACTGAAGTTCTGTTGTCTCCTTGGAGACACCTGGAACTGGTGTGATGCTGGTTCTATGACATCATTCGTTCTAAATGTAAATGCAGGTATTGGCACAACATAGTAAATTGATGTAAAGTTATGGATCCATTTATGATTTTCACTCAGTTTGAAAGAGTTCCTGTCGTGTGGTTAAACTTTGTGTTACGGAGGGTTAGCTGGGGTTCTGGCTACTAGTTAGGCTTGGTCATTCAGTCATCTGGTTCATGAAATAGGAAGCTAAGAGATCTGTGTTTTAGTTTTACTGTTTGTTTTTGTTCCATAGAATAAGAAATGTTTCATTAATATTAGTAGTAGAGTAGCTGTTTCTCTAAACAGTGTGTGTCAGTTTGCACTGCAGGTGTGCCAGGTAGAGACCATTTAAGAACCCAAAAATATGCTGTCATTTACTGCCGTGGCTAATTTCTGTTAACCTTGTCTCTCACTCACTTTGATGAGCAAAATGTTCATACATAAAGCATACATTTCTGATTGGTCAGAAGAAGCTTCTTAACATATAAGGTATAAAGAAAGTCAGAAAGTTAGGCACTTAGGTCAGCCTTAGGCAGTTAACCAAGACCATAATCCGATAAGAAGCTATTCCCTTTCATGTTGCTAAATCACATGTAGGATACATGAGTTACACCTCCACTTAAGAGACCTTAAAGAGACCTTGGCCAGCCAGGAGTGTAGAAAACCGTAAAACAGTTCTTGAGGACCTAATTGTTAACTCTTAACAGGCAAAGGTTCCTTCAGTCCTATGAGAAATATTTTAGAATTGAACTAAAGTGTGTTTCCGATACAGGAGCATATGTCTGTCAGGGCCTGTTGGAGAGGCCCTGGATGAGAACCCCTGGCTGCAGTTCCACATCCCCCTGAAAGTAAATAGAGCCATAAGCACGGAGCTAAGGACACTGCTCCAGGACATGCTGGCTGTCGATCCTGACCAGCGACCAGAAGCCATCCAGCAGAAGAAGCAAGTCAGGCAAGCCATGGCACGACAGAAAACATCTTTGTAGTGACTGATGTAAGATGATAGCAAGATGTCCGTGACCAAGGGCAATTCGTCTGAGTAAAGTGTGATTTCATTTTTATGTCCCGAAAGGCTACTGCCTTTGTGCTGTAGATTTCTGATTTAGACGGGCATTTCTATGGACAACTTTGACTTTTCTGTGGGTCCAATGAAAATAAGTTTTTTAACTTATTCTTTGTTACAGTTTTCGAAAGTTTAAAGACATTCACTGAGTTGACGATAAAGGAAAAGTTTCATCTTTCACCTCTTGGAAGGTAGGCCGGTCAGAGGTACAATATATGTCTTCATGTCTTCATCCTCCATGTTTGTAACTACAGGTTTCACAGTGTTGAGCTAAGACACAAAAACACCTACAAATGGCAGTTCCAAATGTATAAACCTGGGCTGAAAAAGTGTGTACAGTATATACTCTGTGTAGGTCTGATAAAAGTATTCGAGTCAAAGTGTCATATGGATACAAAGTCTCATGATTTTGTATTGTGTGTTTTTTCTCTGTTCTGCTTTATTGAAAGAAATCAGATGCTCTTCCTGAAACTTACCTTAGCTGATTCTTCAGCTAAACCAGACAGACTTCTGAAATTCTCAAATATTATCAAATCTTGTTGGTGCAGAGGTGGTGGAGCCCATTACCAACAGACTCACAGCTGAAATTATTCCAAATATTAACATGTGGGTGAAAATGTAAACAATTGTAATATTTCCTTTTTTCCCATTGAAAGTATAACATATGTGGTGTGAGATAGAGGTCCTCATTTAATTGCATGAAACTCTGGCACTGGCGCAACAAACTGAACAAAGTTCAAGGGGGTATACGCTTTCTGTAGACACTTTATTTCCTCTTTTTCCATACTCTAAGAAATGATTTGGGAAACCTGTGGGACACTGGAGGTCATTATACATGAGCCTCTTTCTGCACCTTTTAAGCCATTGAAACCTAGTTGCCTTGTTACAAGGTCTAATATTACAGTAGGTGTGGTTTCCGTCTCCTAATTTCTGAGAATGATCAAATTGGGGAATAAGTTGTTGGGAATACCACTCTTGCACTTCTAAGAAAAGACTATCTCAAATGAAACTCGCTATAGAAAGACATCTTGTTGAAAAATTCTTTATTTTTTGTCATTTCTAAAGAAAAAACATTCATCAAGTCCTTCACAAATGTTTTGTTTGTGACTTTCTCTGTTGTTCCCTTTCACACTCAACTGAACTATGTGTTATGTCTTGTAAACGTAATCAAACATTTCACTTAGGTGTGTGGGTTAACACAAACCCATATTGTATGAAACATTCAGTTTTTCATTCACGTTTTTTCTAACAATTGCATCCATGCTAGGACTACAGTAAACAACACTTTTTACTAAAGTAAATGAAATTGTTCATTAAACAAGACACATTGTTTTAAATGTATGCAATACGACGACACTAAAAACAACACTGAAACTTTTCATTGAAATACTGGACGAGATTGTGCATATTCAATGGATTTCTCCTGGTGCTTTTTTTCATCAGTCTTTTCATATTCTTGTTCTCTACTCAGGTGTCTCCTGTTCCTTTGGTGATGTCTGCTGTACACACATGGTATCATACACTTGAGCAAAGTGTGATACCACCGTTTGTTCTTCTCCTAAAATAAAGATGAACATTGACAAAAGTCAGAAGCACTCTTTTCTTTGACAGACGAACAAAACAATGCAAGAATAACCATACTCTCTGTTCCTTACTCATTTCTACCTACCTGTTTGACCACTTTGTCTGCTTCAGTCAGGACAGGGTGCTGGGGCTGACTCTGAGCAATCTGAGAAGAGCTCTCTGTGATCTTCTCCCCTACAGTGGCTACATTGTACTCTGTTTGAAATCCAGGTATCGCCTCCGGTAAGTTCCTCGGTCCTTTTTGGGACTTGAAAGGGCAGAATCATTTTGTGACTACATTTCCTTGTCATGCACTGATATGTTCTGGTTTGTGTTCGATTACTGCAGGCGTTCAAATACTTTCTTTTTGTTCTAGATTGGCAGTGTTTGAGATGGTAGGAACTTGTTATATTCTCAACTCTGAATGCTCTGTAAACATACTATTTTAGCAATTCTTAGAAATCTGAAAGCAGTGTTACCTGTATCATTTTTTGTCTTGGTAGTAGTATTGCAGCTCCAACATCAGCACTTAAATAATGGTTTGTGATGTTACTTGTCCTTGGAGTTAGTATACTCCTGAGAAGTCAAGAGAAATCTTACGTAAGCATTAATTATGTTTCACTTTTGAAAGCAAAGTACGTGTCAAGTACTTTGAAGGCATTTGTTGATACTTTTAAGCACTTTCGTTGATTATTATTATCCTTCAATTAGTTATTACAAGTCCAACATTCTCTACATGATCTCACTCCATATTCAGAATGTGGGAATACAATTGTTTTAAGGAAATGCCACTGAATAGATAGTAGCTGCACTCTACAAAGATGAATTTGCTAATTAATCAGTCAGGGACACAGCTTATACTTCAGTAGTCTTAGATCATGTAATGATGATTATTGTACTTTATAACTAGCAAAATCCCCATATCCTGTTCATTGCCCCTTTTTCAGTTATGTGGATTGACTTATCCCTGAAGTGGTTAATTCTCACCTTGACATCTCATAGAACAACTGAATCTCTACCAAGGGTGAATGTGTCCTTCCTCTTAATGTCTAAAAGAAAAGGTTAAAATTCATTGAAGCAAAATGCAACAACCCAAAATGTTGGGGAGGTCGTTTCCACAGTTATTTCATATGACAGTGCTTGGAGTGAAACTACATGACCATGGTGAAGAAGAAAAAACACTTTACCTTGTTCCTCCTGACTGATGTCCTTATGCGTGTTTTGCACAGTTGAGCGTTTTGTGTCTTGTCGTCTGTGTAGGCAACAGCCCTCTTCCCTGGGATAGAACTAGATGATATTTAGACACGTTAATTTGACTTCTCCATTGCCCACATTGATGTGGATATGATTATAATGCTCTGTTTTGTGGGCTTCCCAAGAAAACAATAAATCCCTTACTACTTGTTCGAAATGCAGTAGCACAGATCCTAACAAATACAAGAAAGAGAATATCATTCCTGTTTTGAAAAAACTTCACTGGTCACCTGTATTATCGAGGATAAATTTGAAAGTTCTTTTACTTGTTTTTAAAGCTTTAAGCGACCTAGCACGTCTGTACCTTACTGAATGTCTGTCTTCATATGTTCCTATAC